>NC_137788.1:58979819-59204819 GCF_963383645.1 Muscardinus avellanarius
CACCCAGTGATACAGCCCTTTTGCTAAGCCGGATGCTGCTGGTACAGCTGGGTTCCACAGAATAGAAGCCGGCTCTCTTCTCGGCCATGTTAACTCTTCTCTCCCATCTCCTTTCCACTAGTCTCTGCACATTTTCCCACTGAAATCATTTCTTCTCTTTCTCAGCAAATACCTAACTCAGGCATCCTCTGTCCTCTGATTCTTCCTCCCTTGGATTACTGGGAGCTTCGGCAGCCTCTTTTAGATTCACACTTCCAGAGTGTCCCACTCCCCACCTGATATGCCATCCCTGGTCCAGAGGGCACAGAGGGACCCTGAGTCCTAGGGAAGCAAGGACGTGCTGGAGAGTCCCTCCCGGCCTGCGGGGACACTGGGACAGGAGCACAGCCTGTGGGGGGCCTCATGCTGACCCATGAAATATGAGCTCGCGCCAAAGTCCCTGCTCTCAGTCCTAGTAAAACATGATTCCAGGTTAAATACATCAGCAGCATTAAAATACTACGGTTGTTCCACACTGGGAATCATTATGGGAAATGGGCACAGGTGTCCCCTGTCCTACCTTAGATGCTTTGGGGAGGCCCAGAAATAGCACCTGCCGTTTCAAAGCAGGTACTCAGCTCTGTCACTTCAACCCGGAATTCCTCACCCCTCCTTTCTCTCTGGTTCCTCAAATTTTACTTCCTATGGTGGGGAAAACATCTTCAAATGACTTTCTTCTTGGCATGTATCTATCCCATTAGCAGATTTTTCAACCCAGGCAAGAAAACCTTATCCCACTTCCTTCCTCTCCCCTTCCTGTATTTTAACAAGGCTTGGTCATCTCCCGAGTCAGCCTCAGCAAAGACGATCGGGCTGGGTGAGCATTTTATTTTGGCATTTGAGGGTGTTGTCGGTTGGAGCCTTCTACCCATATACTGTAAAAGAACACAGTGGAACAAAAACAGCCAGTTTTAGGCCATGAATCCTTTCCAATTCCAGAAGAAGGCAGAAGGCCAGCTCCTCCGGGGGATTGGAGTGCGGGCCGCTCCCTGAGGGCAGAGAGCAGGGGCAAGGAAAACGGTGACAGATGCAGCCCAGCAGGATACCCTGCCCTTCATGGCCATGGGGGCTTGGGGAAGCTGCTGGCCTGTCCCTTTGCAGAAGCTCTGTGGAGAATTCTTTTGTTTTGGGGGAAAATAAATCAAACTCCCAGAAGGAAATGTCAACCTGGACAAATTTTCCTTGAGAATAGTCCATTGACATAAATCTCTGCTTAGTGGCTTTCTGCCTCAGAATTTTGACAGCACAGGGCTCTCTGTACTATGATGAGCTGCTTCTCTGAGGAGCTTCACAGCCCCGAATTTTATGGGAGTTGAAGAATCTAAGAAGCCTGCACTTGCCTGATCAAGGGTACGGGGGACTTAAATACTATCTCATTCACCGACGAAGCCCAATGGGCCCACGGGCACAACTGAATCCACCAAATCTTATGGAGCTCCTAGCTATGTTTAAAGGCTGGGGCAGCTCTGGGGGATGGGAAGGAGTGGTGGGAGTTGTCTTTCTTGTTTGCTTTTAAATTCTTTACCAGACAGGAAACACTCTATGCTGGAATAACAAGACCATAAAGCACAGGGGCTTTCATAAGACAGAAATTTAGTTGCTTCAGGTACTAGTCCAGGGTAGGTAGTCTGGTAGGGTGTCCTTCCATGCTCTTTGAGTGCCTTCCTTCTCAGGGTCCACCTGGACCTCTGTACTTCAGCCATAGGGAAAGGAGACCCAAGTGTTTCCCAGGTACCACTCACATTTCATTACCCAGAAGTTGGTAGTATGGCCACCTATAGTTGGAAGGGATCCTGGGAAATGTAGTTTTCAGTGGAATACTCGTGTGTCCAGCTAAACAACTCTGTTCCTGAAGATGAGATATTGATGGACATGTGCTCATCTCTGACACCCTTTCTTTCACCTGTTTACCTACTTAACAATTACTTACTAAGTGCCAGCCATGTGTTTGGCACTTTTACTCAATTGCTTAAAATCCACCCATGTACACAAATATATACCCAGTTAAAGCCACATTGTGCTGTGTTCTTTAATAGGAGTCTAGATCTTACATATTATTGTTTTGGAGGAGAAAAGACTCATTTTGACTGGAGAGACCCATCCATTTGCTCACATATTGAATGGCAGGCAGCCTCTGCCTTCTGGTGATCAAAAACTGGACCTAGTGACTCGCTTTTAATGAGCAGAATACTGCAAAGGTGCTGGGATGTCCCTTCTGAGATTGGGTTACAAAAGGACTGTGACTTCCCTCTCTCCTCCTCTCTTTCCTCTCACTCTGAGGAAATCCAGCTGCCATGTTTTGGGTGACACTATGGAGACGCTCATGTTGCAAGTACATAATGTCTTTGTTCAACAGCCAATAAGAGCTGAAAGCCTGCCCACAGCCATGTGATTGAGCTTGGAAGCAGATTCTTTGAGAGCAGGCCACAGCCAAGTATGCGAGCTTGGAAGCAGACCCCACACACACAGTTGACTCTTAAGATGACTGCAGCTCTGTGAGAGACCCTAAAACACCACCACTCACCCAAACTGCCCCTGTGCCTGTTCCTGACCCACAGAAAGAGATGACACATATGGCTGTGATGAGCTTAAAGTTTTGAGGTAATTTGTTACACAGCAATACCAACGATACAAGTACCAGCTATTTTAAATAATATGTAAGGTCAAAAGAATGTAAAAAATGAGAGACACCTTGTCAGTGTGTCTGGGGAGGTGGAGACAGGTCTACACGAGCATGGTGTTCACAACAGAAGGTAGTAAGTTTAGATGGAGATGTGCTGAGTGTGAAGTAGAAGCACACAGAAAGGACTCCCTATCCAGAGGAGGAAGGGAGAGAAGAGCCATCGAGGAGGTCATACTTCAGGGATAACCGAGAGAGGATCAGCCCATGGAGAGGGGACGGCGTGTGTAATGCTTGGACAGGGGACAGCGTGGTGTCTGCTTGGGGACAGAGCTCTATGTTTTGTGTGCAAAGCAAGAGGTGAACAAAGATGGCCTGAGAAGTGAGTAGAAACCAGTCTCTGCCAGTAATTTTTAAAAAACAATATTATGAAATCTTGCCCTGAGTGGAAAGAAGGCACAAACAAAAGAATTAGTAAGGGGAGCCAGCGTGTTCTCAATAGCACACCACCTGAATTTTGAGGAGCCAAATTCAATTACACATAGGACGCTGACAAGTGTAATTTGTTTCATTGATTTTGCTCATAAAATTTAAGCTGGGAACAGTTGACACATTTCCACGAATAATTGTAGTTCTGACTGAGAAACAGCTCAGGTGATGTTTGATGCCTTCACAAGTGGGAAATTGGTCCTTCTAGCTTTAGAATTTTATGAATCTATATTTTGAAAATCTAAGGAGAGGTTTGGGAACAATTCTTTTTCCCCACCCTTCCTCCCTCCCTTCCTTCCTGTTCTTCAGAATGTCAAAGCTCCCATAATATTTCTAGGCTCTGAGCATCGTCTCTGCCAGGGATGAAAAGAAAACAAAAGCACTCCTCTTTCCCTGGTGAGGAGGATGATTAGCCCTACAGATTTTTAAGCTGGTTCTGGGAAGGCCCTCTGGATCATTACTGCTCACGAGCAAGTCTAATGACTCAGCAGACCACAAGATTATTTGAAGCAAGATGACTATGAAACTATGCATGTGGACAGGGTTGGTCCAGAATGGAAAGAAACAAAAACAACTTTTAAAATTAAAATGTTTTATAATACCATTTCATAATTATTTCTTATATCTAAAACCTATAATTATTAACATGAAATAATGCCCAGGTGCCTGTGGGTCACACAGTTCCTTGAACCTGGGGTGTGTGCTTGTGGGCATGCTAGTGGGGGGAGGGCGAGGGCTTTGCACAGAGGGTTAGAAACCAAACAACCCAGGCTGTGTTGGGTTCTGCAGGAGGCTTCGCAGAAGCCTTCCCTTCCAAATGTAAGCATGTACCCCCTCTCAGATCATGAAATCATTCCTTCCCCTGCCCCCTATATTGAAATGGCTTGTGCCTCTATTACTACCTTTATGAATGATACTATCAATATTATCAATCACAAAGCAAAAGCATTAACCAATCAGAATGGGTAGCATGCCAGAGAAGTATTCTGGAATCTCTCTTCTATGCCAGCGGAATCCTTTTAGTAAGGAGATCTGGGGGTTCCCTGCAGGCTCAGGGGCTCCTTGGAGATTCAGATTCATAAGGCAGAACCATATTTTCATGTCTGTCTTCCCAGCATACCGCGAGGAGTTGGAGATAAGAGCGCCATCTGACACATCAGCCCGTAGTAGGTGCTTAGTGAGCATTTGTTGTGCAAAATCGCAATATGTGAGTTTCTTTGGACATGTGGTATTTACTGCAGCTCCGCCTCAAACTAGATACTGCTAGGCAATTGGGGGAACGTGAAGAGAGTCAGGAGTTGGCTTCTATCTTTGATGAGTTTTCAGCCCAGTTCCTGGACTCTGGCAGCACCTGTCTCCCTCCTCTTGATTTCCAGCTTCTGGTATAGTACGTGGCACCGAGCAGACACGCAGTGAACCCTTGTCGATTAACTGTAACTTCACATGTCTGGGCCGGAGAAATTGCTTCACACGGTCCCTCGCCGTCTGTCCCCTCGGAATCTGCTAGCGCAGCTGACTCCTTCCTGCAGAATCGCCCCTGGCCACCCAACACACGGTTACGGTTAGCCAGGAGCAAGAGCCACTGAAAAGAGGACGCATTGCTCTTCATCTGGCTGTTTCCAAAGCAACTGGGGTATTGAAATAAGGTCACGGTTGCCCCAGTCAGATCATCTTTTCAGAGGAATTACAGGGTTGCGAGCCAGCAGCGACCACATACACCTTTCAGTCATCGGAACCCGTGTTCTCGACACTGGACGCAAAATCAAGTAAACAAGGTCTTGCTGTGGACTTCCTTGACCCAGACTTTCAGGAAGGAGCTGACACAGAGCCCAGAGCAGCGCTCACCCACAAGGCTCCGAAGCCAAACAGGCTCCTGTTTTCCCAGCTGTGCGATGCGCTCACTGCACCAAGCCGCTTGCCAGAAAACAAGGGGGAGAAGGAAACACGCCTGTTTGGCCCAGGCAAGGAAAGAATGACTCCAGCTGGCCTTTGTTTTTTTTTTTATTTTCATGGAGAACCGAGAAATAGAAAGATGAAGGTAGTTACCTCTATGGCTCTTAGTTACTGAAAAGGAAACAAAGGGAATTATTTACTTTTTTTCTTTTAGCAATCTGGCCGTGGTATTTCTGAGCTTATAAACCTCAGTGACTTCCTACTTTATCATCTTCGATCCCCTTGTCACTTCCAGGTCCCTGAACACTTGTTTAAGGCCGTCTTTCTAGCCACACCGGCTCCATTTCCTCTGCTCAAAGCTGTCCTGGAGCCCTGCCTGGCTGCCACTGGCTGCAGTATTTCATCAGCTTGCTTGCCTGGGTGTCTTTGTCACGCTGTTCCTTCTCTTGGAATTTCCTTCCTTGCCTTAAAATCTCTAGGGAAACTCCAACTCATCTTTTTTTTTTTTTTTTTTTTTTCAGTGCTGGAGTTTGAACCCAGGGCCCTGAGCATGCTGAGCACATCCTCTACCACTGAGCTACTTCGCAGCTCCCCAACTCATCTTTTTTTTTTTTTTTTTTGGCAGGTCTGGGGCTGGAACCCAGGGCCATTCAACCTCCAAGCTACACCCTCTGCCCTATTTTTTATTCGTTATTTTGGAACAGGGTCTCACTAAGTTGCAGAGGGCCTCACTAAGTAGCTGAGGCTGTCCGTGAACCGTGATCCTCTAGTCTCAGCCTCCCGAATGCTGGGATTACAAGCGTGCGCCACCACGCCCGGCTTTCCAACTCATCTTTTAAGAGCAGTTCAAACGGCACCTTCTAGCTGGGCAAAGTGGTGCATGCCTGTAATTCTAGTATGTGAGAGGCTGAGACAGGAAGAATCACAGATTCAAGACCAGCCTTAGCAATTTAGCAAGACCTTGTTTTAAATTAAAAAATAAAAAAGCCAGGCATGGTGGCACACACTTGTCATCCAGCACTTGGGAGGCTGAAACCAGAGGATGGAAGTTCGTGGACAGCCTCAGCTACTTAGTGAGGCCCTTTGCAACTCAGTGAGATCTGGTTTCAAAATAAAGAACAAAAAATAGGGCTGGCGGTGCAGCTCAGAGGTAGAATGCCCCTTGGTTCCATCCCCAGTACTGCAAATAAATAAATAAATAAATAAATAAATAAATAAATAAATAAATAAATAAAGTTAGGAATGTGGCTCAGAGGTAGACTACCTCTGGGTTCAACCACTAGTACTAAAAAAAATAAAACAGAAGACATCTGCTTGGCGTGGTGGTGCATGCTTCTAATCCCAGTACTTGGGAGGTTGAGACAGGAGAATCACAAGCTCGCAGCCAGCCTCGGCAACTGTGTGAGACCCTATTTCAAAATAAAAAATAAAACAGGGCTGGGGGTGTGGCTTGGAGGTAGAATGCCCCTGGGTTCAATTCCCAATACCTCTCTCAGTCCCCAGTAGCAGAACTATCTGCTCCTATGTCCCTCCCTGTAGCACTGCTTTCTGTGGACCTGTTATTACACTTCCTTCCTGTATCATTCATTCATTGACTAAACCACACTCACTGTCTGTCCACTTTGTCCCAGATAGTCTGCTAGATCCTAGGGACCCAGGTGTAAAATCACTATCTCGAAATGAGCTCACATAAGTAAATTGACTGCTGCATGGCAAAATTGAAAGTTTTTGGTAAAGCTAAGCACGGCATGCTTTGAAAGCTCACAAGAAGCCAGGCGTGATGGCGCATGCTTGTCATTCTAGTACTTGGGAAGCTGACATAGGAGGGTCACAGGTTCAAAGCCAGCCTGGCAACTGAGCAAGGCTCTAAGCAACCTAGTGAGACCCTGTTTCCAAATAAGAAATAAAATTGGGCTGGGCATGTAGCTTAGAAGTAGAATGCCTCTGAGTTCCATCCCTAGTGCCCATCCCCCTCAAAAAAAAAATCAGAAGAAGATCACATTCCCCAGTCCTATTGGTGGGAGAGGAACTGGAAGGCTGCCTGGAGGAAGTGGCAGCTCAAGAATCTAAAGGACAAGAAGCCTCTCTGTCCCTCTCCTCCTTCTTGGCAGAACACTGCTTAAGGAAAGAGGTCAATCACAGATCGTATCAAATCAGGTCATTTGTCTGTACACATGTTTATTGAGCTCTTGGCTAGGTGATAACTACCATTGCTCCCAAGTACAATTTGAGAATTAGGGACTAGCAGTCGAGAGAGAGAGAGAAGTGAATGAAGAAATGCTAGAGGGAACCAAGGATGAGTTCCTGGTTTCTAGCTGAGCGAGTGGACCAGAACAGCCATGTGCAGGTTCTCAGGCTGCGGACGTACAGCAGCCAGGCAAAGCAGGAGGCGGGCAAGTCCAACAGGGAAGCATCTTGCTCTTGGCATCGCGGTGCAAGCACTTCACAGATGACGTTGGAATGCACTGGAATTGAGAGGATTGCTTGGTTTTGTTATATTTTCTTAAATCAGGTCTTTTGTTCTAGCTTGACTGAATGGGAAATCCCCTTCTTGAAGTATACATTTGTCTCCTTGTTTGCAGACATCAAAAAGTTCTACCATAAATCAGTTATGTCCTTCTCATATCTCTTCTGTGTTCAGGTTCTCTCTTTCTTTCTTTCTTTCTTTCTTTCTTTCTTTCTTTCTTTCTTTCTTTCCTTCCTTCCTTCTTTCTTTCTTTCTCTCCTTCTTTCTTTCTCTCTTTTTTTTTTTCCAGTACTGGGGATGAAACCGAGGGACATTCTACCTCCGAGCTACACCCCCAGCCCTTTTAGTCTTTTTATTTTTTATATTTTTATCTTTTTGTGGTACTGGTGTTGGAACCCAGGGGCTTTTCTACCTCTGGGCTATACTCCCAGACCTATTTTATATTTTATTTGGAAACAGGGTCTCACTAAGTTGCTGAGAGCCTCACTAAGTAGCTGAGGCTGTCCGTGAACCGCGATCTTCCAGGTCTCAGCCTCCCGAATGCTGGAATTACAAGCGTGTGCCACCACTCCCGGCTTTGTGTTCAAATCATTTTGAAGCCGGGCGTGGTGGCGCACGCTTGTAATCCCAGCATTCGGGAGACTGAAGCCTGGAGGATCGCGGTTCACGGACAGCCTCAGCTACTTAGTGAGGCCCTCTGCAACTCAGTGAGACCCGGTTTCAAAATAAAGAATAAAAAATAGGGCAGGGGCTGTAGCTCGGAGGTCGAATCCCCCTGAGTTCCATCCCCAGACCCGCAAAAAAAAAAAAAAAAAAAAAAAAAATCATTTTGACACTAGAGATTTGAGGATTTCTGGCTTAAGTGAAGCTTGAACAGTAGGTGTGAAACAGAATAATTTGTTTAGTCATTAGTATTTATTATTAATCAACAATGGGGTTATTGATATAATAGTATTAATAAAATCAATTATGTACTATTATTAAATTAATAACCAAGTATTAGCTTTAGTTATTAGGAGTATTTCAAATAACAGTTGATCATCCTATAATAGTGGTGATGCCATCTTATCTGGAAATTTTATCTTCCCTACTTTTATCACAGTTTTCCTTTCATGTAGTGGAAGAAATTATAAGCAGGAATTTTGATCACCAAAGATTCATTTTTTTGTGTGTGTTATCAGGAATTAAACTCAGGGTTATTCTACCTCTGAAGTACACCTTCAGCCCTATTTTATTTTTTATTTTGAATCAGGGTTTCGCTAAGTTGTGAAGGGCCTCGCTAAATTGCTGAGGCTGTCTGAGAAGCCTTCCAAGTACTGGGATTAAAAGTGTGTACCACCATGCCCAGCTCCAAAGATTCTTTATTAAAATAAATAATCCTCTTAAAGCCTTTAATCCTTAATAAATTCTTTTTTTTTTTTTTTTTTTGGTGGTACTGGGGTTCCTGGAAGCCCATCTATCTCCAGGCTACACTCCCAGACCTATTTTTATTTTTGGAAACAGGGTCTCCTAAGCCAGCGTGGCTGGCTTCGAACCTGCGCGATCCTCCTGTCTCTGCCTCCCAAGTGCGGGGATTACAAGCATGCGCCACCACGCCCGGCCTAATCCTTAATAAATTCTAAATCATTCCCTCTTAAAATTTGGCTCTCTCTGAAACCTTCCTTGCGCTACCATTAGTCTTCCTATTATATTAGACAGAAACAATTTTTAAAATAAATGTACTACTTTTGCCTACATATATACAACATATGAATCTCATGAACGGAGAGCATACAGTCTACAAAAGACAGATGAGACAGATTTACCCATCACTGCGTGTTTTTCCCACTTTGCCTCCCTGACAGCATCTAATTGCCCCGAGTCATGAGCCCTGTCCTTCTCCCTCCTCTCCTCTCCCCTCCTCTCCCTTTCCTTCACCTCCTCTCCTTTCTCGTGATCTCTCTTTCTTTGTATTTTGTCCTTCAAATGTATTTCTCTCTTAAGCTATTTGATTGTGGACTACACAGTTTAAATGAGGTTTTATTCGTAGATTAATTTTGGATTATTCCAAGCACTTGTCTCATATCTAAGTAGAGAAAGACAGGAGGTGAAGTTTAGCTTTGCATTATCTATGGATAAAGTTTTGCCAGGCATACATAGAATATACAATGGTGCCTAATGAGTATAATTAGATTTTTTAAAGAAAATAACAAATGGTTGTTGTTGGAAGCACCATATCTACATTATTCTTTCCTACTTGCTGTTTTTATCTGTTGGTCTTGTGATGGTCTTCTCCACATTTTTGCCTACATGTTCCTCTAAACAGTTTTTTTTTCCTTTTTTTTGGCAGTACTGGAGATGGAACCCAGGGACATTTTACTTCTGAGTGACATCCCCAACCCTATTTTTTAGTCTTTATTTGGAAACAGGGTCTCACTAAGTTGTGGAGGCCTCACTAAGTAGCTAAGGCTGGCTGAAACTGTGATGCTCCAGTCTCAGCCTCCCAAATGCTGGGATTATAAGCGTGCGCCACCACAGCTGGCTCTTCTCCAAACATTTGAAAACTATACACTCATCCGTTTTAAAAGTAAACATCTCAGCTGGGCGTGGTGGTGCACGCTTATAATCCCTGCACTTGAGAGGCTGAGACAGGAGGATCACACAGGTTCGAAGCCAGCCTCAGCTACTTAGGCTCTCAGCAACTTAGTGAGACCCTGTTTTCAAATAAAGTATAAAATAGGACTGGGAGTATAACCCAGAGGTAGAAAGCCCCTGCATTCCACCCCCAGTACCACAAAAATAAATAAATAAATAAATAAATGTAAACATCTAAAAAGTTTCGTGGTAAGTTTAAGTAGTTGCAAAGGATATCATTTACAATTTACTTGATGATAAAGCTTTCCTTTTCTTAGAACATCTATTAATATCTGAAGCAATGTTCTTGGAATACTCCCTGGGAAAGCTACCTTAGAGGTTTACTTAATAAATCTTAATTGGCAATTAGATCATAAAATGTAAAGCTGTGAGCTGGGGTCGTTGCAGGAGTGTGGATATGATGACGGTGCTGGTGATTGGTGGTGACGGTGATGCTGGTTGGCAACAGAGGTAGTGGTGGTGATAGCTATCTGTATCTATGGATTGTGTTTGTTTCACATAGCAGAGACCCAAACAAACCCTGACAAAGTCCAATAAGGAGATGCTTCTTATCGTACACAGCAATAAATACTGGGTGGGTAGCCCTGCACTAAAACAGGGCTCGTTTGAATGTTGTCAAGTTCCCAGCCCTTTCTATCCACCCCTAGCCCGCGAGCTTTGTGCTTGTTGCCTGTGACTGCAGGACGGCTTCTCTGCCTCCAGCTCCAGGCATGAAGACAGAGAGCGGTGAAACGGAGAGGAGTAAGGACGTGCTGTTCAGAAGCTCTGCCTTTTTATTTGAAAAAATCAGGCTTCTAACTACACCTCAGTGGCCAACAGTGGGCTTTGTGGCCACCGCTGTCACAAGGGAGCTGAGAGTTTGGGTGGTTTCTCCTCTGTTTGCCGTACGTGGGACTGAATCCAGAGGCATTCTACTTCCGAGCTGCATCCTCAGCTCTATTTTTTATTCTTTATTTTGAAACTGCATCTCATTAAGTTGCAGAGGACCTCACTAAGTAGCTGAGGCTGGCTGTGAACTCAGATCCTCCTGCCTCAGTCTCCCAAGTACTGAGATTACAAGCGTGCGCCATCATGCCTGATTTGAGTGTTTTCTTTTTAATCTCCATCCTCCTCACCCTCGTCCTCGTCCTCCTCCTTTTTCTCTTTCTTTCTTTCTTTCTTTCTTTCTTTCTTTCTTTCTTTCTTTCTTTCTTTCTTTCCTTTGGAACAAGATCGATCTCAGGAGCATTCTACCTCTGAGCTACACCTACCACCACTAAGGATTTGCTAAATCTCTGAGGTTGGCCTCAAACCGGCAATTTTCCCAAGTACTGGGATTATAGGCATGCACCACTGTGTTGGCTCCTTTTTATAACCCTTTCTAGTCAAGGAAAAACAAAGAACGAGTTTAGGACTCGATTTCAAGGGAACCAATTTGGAGGCTCTAGCACACCCTCCTCTTGTAAGCCAGGCATTTTACATGCATCATAACAATTCTATGGGAAAGGTTTGTTATTCCCATTTTCAGATCAGGAAACCAAAGCTCACTGAGGTTCAAGTGGCCTTGTGAGATACTATAACTCAGGTGTGATGCTGGTGGGATTGGACCGGCTGCTTCTGGCACTGGAGCCATCCTTTATCATGGACGGCCGGCGTCTCACTGTGCTTCCTGATACTCTGCCAAAGCCCGCACCAAGGGCAGAGGGATGCTGGGGATTAGAGCGTAAGTAAGGCCTCCCTCCTCGCCCCTCCCTCACCCACACACTTCTCTTGAACAGGTGACAAGGCCGAAGTGCAAGAAAGGAAGCAGTAGCTTTGGGCGGAGCGACACCCAACCCTTTCTCTGAGTCTGAGCCTGGCTTTTTAGGTCACCTTGACTCTGCAGGCAGTGGGCTCTCCGCCTTTCTATTCTGCATGTGACACTGTGATGAAAGACCGGCAAGGAGGGTGACCAGGTAGGCAGGGTGTGGCCGCTCCTCTGGCTGGCTCTGGGCTCTGTGTGGGGAACCTCCCTTAGAACCCGCTGACTTCTCACCCCAGGCACTGGGCACCTTACGTGCCCTTTCCCTCCACCTACTTCAAGCTTAGAGACTCATTCTGCGCGGGGGCTCTGGGCTCTTGTGACCTGCTAAATCAGAGCTCCTGGAGCAAGAGAGCCCCAGAAACTATCCACGGCACAGACTTCTAAAAATTTCCAGAATTCAACCACCCCTGCTACCACCCTGATGCAAGCCACCATCATCTCCCACTCAGAGGGCTAAGTGGCTTCCAGCTGGTCCCCCGCAGCCACCCCTGCCCCACAGAGGACCCAGAGTGGTTGCATTCATGCTGCAGTCAGGACATGATGATCCTCTGGCGCTCCCTTTTCTCCCCAGAGTCAAAGCCAATGTTTTACAGATTTAAAGTTTCCTAGACCCTACACGACCTGCTCGCTGTTCCTCTCCCTCCCCTGCCCTTTTTTCGATACCTCTCCAACCTTACTTTTTATTACTTTTGCCTCCTCAAGACGTTTTCCTAGCCAGATGTGGCGGCACATGCCTCTAATCCCAGTACTTGGAAGGCTGAGACAGGAGGACAGCAGGTTTGAGGCCAGTGTGAAGTAACTGAGAAAGACCATGTTTATAAGGCGACCTGAGGGGATGGGAGGTGGGAAGAGGGGAATTCTCTAATGCACATGATGTACTTTAAAAAACATATCAAAGTCAATCACTAAGCCAAGCATGAGAAGGGAGGGGGGAATGGGGTGGGAATTGCATAAGGGCTAAATGGGTGATGTGTGCATGTATGTCTCTACCATCTCGTATCCCATTAAGATGAATGATTACAATGCACCCATAAAAAATTAAAAAATAAATAAAAATAAAATAATATACCATTAAAAAAAAAAAAGAAAGACCGTGTTTAAAAATAAAAGATACAGGCTGGGCGTGGTGGCGCATGTTTGTAATCCCAGAATTCAGGAGGCCGAGACAGGGGGATCGCAGTTTGCAGACAGCCTCAGCTACTTAGTGAGCATCTTTGCAACTCAGTGAGACCTTGTTTCAAAATAAAGAATGAAAATAGGGCTGGGAGTATAGCTCGGAGATAGAATGCCCCTGGATTCTATCCCCAGTACCGCAATAAAATAAAATAAAAGATACAGAGGGCTGTGGGTGCAGCTCAGGGATAGAATGCCCCCCTAGGTTCAATTCCCAATGACACACACACACACACACACACACACACACACACACACCCCACAGGCATCTTCTTGCCTCAGGGCCTTTGCATGGAATATTCCCTCTGCTGAGTCCGCTCTTCTCTCAGATATCTGAATGGTGCCTTCCTCTTTTTTTCTTTTCTTTTCTTTTTGGTGGTACTGGGGTTCCTGGAAGCCCTTCTACCTCCGGGCTACACTCCCAGACCTTTTTTTTTTTTTTTTTTTAGAAACAGGGTCTCTTAAGCCAGCAAGGCTGGCTCCAAACCAGCACGATCCTCCTGTCTCTGCCTCCCAAGCGCGGAGACTACAAGCGTGCGCCACCACGCCCGGCTCTGCCTTCCTCTTTTTTAAGGTTCGCTTCCATGCCACCCTCTCAGGGAGGCTCACTATCACTACCTTCCTTAAAAATGCCGGCCTCCTTGTTCCCTCCCAGCACTGTCAATCCTCCTTGCCGGCCCTGCTTTCTCCTGTGGCATTGATCACCTTCTAACAGAGTGCGTGACTCATTTCTTTGTTATGCCTATAGACTGTGTGGCAGAAAGTAATAAGACCTGACAAATAGTCCCCACCCCATCGGGTTGCCTGGGCCCTTTGTTGCTAGGTGAGGCCCCGTGGTGGGTCTTTTCTGGGCCACAGCACTGTTCCCCAGCTGTTGTTCTCCTGAGTCACCAGGAGGTCCCTGAGTTACCACATAGAGGACAACCACCCTGAAGAAACTTTGTACAAAAAATAAGCGTTGTTTTGTTATGTCACTGATAGCTTGCAGTCACTTATCAGTAGAGGATGACTTAGACTCTCCTGACTAATATACCCACCAGGATATTAAACTGATTGATTGTGGTGCATATCTGTCATCCTAGTACTTGGGAGGCTGAGACATGAGGATCACAGGTTCGAAGCCAGCCGTGGCAACTTAGCAAGGCCCTCAGCAACTTGAGTGAGACCTTGTTTGGGGGAAAAAACAAAGCAAAACAGGGTCTGGTGGTATAGTTTAGAGGTAGACTGCTCGGGTTCAATTCCTAGTACAAAAAAAAAGAGAAATCCACAAGCCCTTGGTTTTCATTTGTTTTATTCTCCGGTGCATTCTGAGCATCTGGATCAGGTCCTGGCACATGATAATCACTCAATAAACCTGGTGAATGAATGACTCTTAGACTCAGGACTCTGCATCCCTGACCCAGTCTGGTTTCTGGCTTCCTCTGCAGGGTAGCTAGTTCCCAGGACGGGAGCTCCAAAGTGCCTGAAAAGGAGGGACTAAGTCACACTCACCCTGTATCTACCTCGGTTCCTTTCTCGGTTCCTTTCATGAGACTTGCGTGTTACTGATGCTTCGTGAGCACTTACTGACTGGCTTCTCGAAACAATTCAGAGCTGGCCCAAAAGCTGTCCTGCAGCCCCCGGGTTCAGCTGTCAGCAGGGGAAGGAACTGCAAGTTCATGCCTCTTAGGATCACAATGCATAACACCGTCTCATCAGGGAAATCGAGGCTCTTTTGCCTGATGGCTGTCAGCTCCTGACTCTCTAACCTAAAACCTAAAACCCATCCTATCTCCACACCTGTCCCTCCTCCTCCCTGCCGGCACCCTGCGCAAAGCAATCCTGCGTCTATGCAGGTGGCACTAGTTCCAGTTTCCCACCTCCCATTCGTCCCGCAGGCCAATATCCGCTACTCTCCACCACCCTAATTCTCCTGAACTTCCTCTTGCTGATGGTACCCCAGACTTCCTGGCCGCCAGGGCCAGAGGCGTTGCCTATGGTACATGACGTCCTGACACCCACTCTCCTGTCGCTTGCTACCACGTTGGCTCCCACAGCGGCGCCCCCTCCCCAGGTTCTCCTTACGTCTCCCCGGCCATTCCTTGCTCCCATAGGCTCCTCTTCTGTCCACTTCTTCAATATTCCCTATGATGCTGTCAGCCCACAGCTCTGTGTACTTAACACACTTTCCCCACACCTGGGTACTGAGCCATCCCAGGACTTTGCCTCCAGCCTTTTCCTCTCCCCAGAACGTAGGTGATTTACACATGTTTGAATTCAGCAGTCTCACCTGTGTATCCAACGAGGGAGATGCTTCCTGTGCACCCTCTCACCTCCTCTCGGCCCCACCTCGAGTCCTGTAGGAGCTTTGGCAAGCAGTTCCTCTCTGGCTTGGACTCAATTTGCACTGAGAGCAGCTTTTTCACCTAGTGGTGTACACTCTGCTTTAAGCTATAGTGCCCCCGGAGAGCTATTTATTCATGTTTCATACCTATTTGCTCTCCATGCCAACACCTACACATATGCACCCTAGATGCTGGCCAGGAAGTGGGGAGGGGTTGCACTCGAGGAAGCCCTGGATCAATAAGATACAAGAACTGGTAGGTAATCATTTATCTGTCTCATGTTTTGAGTGGCCAGTCCCAGAATGCAATGTAAATACTCCTCAGGATGCCCCAGGGGATCCAGTGCCAGCGTCCCATGGCAGGTGTCCTCTTCATATTCATTCTCTTCCTCTTCCTCTTCCTCTTCCTCTTCCTCTCCTTCTCCTTCTTCTTCTCCTTCTCCTTCTTCTTCTATTTTTTTCTGGTACTGGAGATTGAACCCAGGGGAATTCTACTTCCAAGCTATACCCCCAGCCCTATTTTTTATTCTTCATTCTGAAACAAGGTCTCACTGAGTTGCAAAGGGCCTCACTAAGTAGCTGAGGCTGGCTATGAACCTGTGATCCTCCTGTCTCAGCCTCCCAAATGCTGGGATTACAACCATGTGTGCACCACCACTCCCGGCATTCGCCGCTCCTCCTCCTCCTCCTCCTCCTCCTCCTCCTCCTCCTCCTCCTCCTCCTCCTCCTCCTCCTTCTTTGTGGTACTGGGGGTGGAACCCAGGGGCATTTTACCTCCTAGCTACACCCCAGCCCTTTTTTATTCTTTTTTTTTTTTTAAATAGGGTCTCACTGAGTTGCAAAGGGCCTCACTAAGTAGCGGAGGCTGTCTGAGAATCGTGATCCTCCTGTCTCAGCCTCCCAAATGCTAGGATTAAAAGCATGCACCACTATGCCAGGCTCAATACGCATTTTCTATTGGCTTTATTTCCTTCTGTGTTTCACCCCCGATGCTTTGTTCCTATTCCTTGGGATCACCTTCCCAATAAAGGACCCATTTGTAAATCTTGTCCCTGGGTCTTGCTAAATATATTTGGAAATATTGAGGTTAAAATATCTTTTAGGTTCCTCAACCTCACCATGTCTAAAATAGAACTCTTGAGCTAGGCATGGTGGGGCATGTTTTTAATCCTTTTACTTGGGAGGCTAAGACAGGAAGATTACAGGTTCGCAGCCAGCCTCAGCTACTTAGGGAGACCTGCATAACTTAGTAAAACCCTGTTTCAAAATAAAGAATTAAAAAAAAGGGCTGGGGTTGTAGCTTGGAAGATGAATGTGTCTGGGTTCAATCCTCTGTGCTGAAAAAAATATAGAACTCTTGATAATTTCTCCCAGTTCTTACTCTACTCTGTCCTCAAAGCTGTAAACTGGAGGCTTGTCCTTGGCTCCTCCCTCTTCTTCCTCGACCTCAAGTCAATCCAGAAGCCACCCCTCCTGTCTCCTCCCTGAAACCTTGTTTAATCCCCTATTATCGCATCTAAGCTGCTGCCTCCTCTCAATTCTGTCTGCTTCCCCTCCAGCTCTCTCAAACCCTCCCTGTACCCAACCTTCAGCATGGAATTCCTCAGGCACAAACAGGGCCATAGCAGGTGTTTAGGTAACCCCACCAAAGGCTTGTGGGTAAGATCAAAGCAAGCCCTTCACTGAGGTGCAGGGTTCTGGGGACCTACTCCTTGCTACCCTCAGCACTGAATCTTAGCTGCTTCTGTGTCCAGCACGGTGCACACATACACTCACCAGCATTCCTTCTGCTGGGGTTTGAACCCAGAAGCCTTCTACCTTCAAGCTATACTCCCAGCTCTTTTTCTATTTTTTTTTTTTGTTTGTTTTGCTTTTTTTTTGTGTGTGTGTGGTACTGGGGTTCCTGGAAGCCCTTCTACCTCCGGGCTACACTCCCAGACCTATTTTTTTTATAATTTTGAAACAGGGTCTCGTAAGCCAGCGCGGCTGGCTTCGAACCTGCGTGATCCTCCTGTCTCTGCCTCCCAAGCGCGGGGATTACAAGCGTGCGCCACCACGCCCGGCCCTGTTTGTTTGTTTTGAAACAGTCTTGCTAGGTCTCTGAAAGTCCTGCTAGAATGCCAAGGTTGGCCATGAACCTGTGATCCTCCCGTCTCAGCATCCCAATTACAGGCATGCACAGCAGAAACACTTATCACCACAGCAAAGCTGCTGTCCAGACCCAGCTGGCAGGGCTGTTCTCTCAAGTCCCCCAATGACAGAGTCTTTCTGGACTGGCTGTAGTTCACAGACCCCCAGCAGACAACAGGACTGGAAAGAGCCCTAGAGTTACAGTCAGGACACCTGGCTTCCTGCTGTGACACCTGTTAGCTATCTGAGCCTGAATTAATTCCCTGGGTCCTGCATTTAAAAGTGGGAAGGGGGCCGGCCTCTGTGGCACACACTTGTATTCTCATTAGTTGGGAGACAAAATGTCCTGGGTTTCATTCCCAATGCCAAAAAAATAAAGTGGGAAGAGTACAGTGGCAGATGCCTGTAACTGCAGTACTTGGATGCTGAGACGGGAGGATCACAGGTTCAAAGCCAGCCCATGATAATTTAGCGAGACCCTGTTTCAAAATAAAATAGGGTTGGGGGTATAGTTCAGAGGTAGAGTGTCCCTGGCTTCAGTCCCCAGTACCATGCACACAAAAGTGGGAAGATACCATCGAATGGCCACAGGTGTGTAAAGTTCATGTAATATAATAGTGCTGATGATGAGGATGGCTAACATTTACTGAGCACCTCCTGCCGGAGACGTGGAAGTAGAAGGCGGCGCTCTGTGAGCAGGTCATGGCTCACCTACTAATATGATAATGCTCCTGAGAAAGCCATTTCCCGTGTCTTGACCCCAGTCTCACCCTAAAAGCAATGGCGTTGAACTGGTTCAGAGCTTTTGGACTGGATGGTCACTAATATCCTTTATGGCAATAAAACTCTGGGTTTATGAGCTAGTGTCCTGGGGCAATTGCTTGTTGCAAACTGGGCTGAGCACTCATGTCTTTTTGTTGTTCTGTTGCACTTAGCAGCACGCTGAAAGTGACCTCACTGGTCCTTCCCCTGTGGATTGGGGAGAGAAGGGCTGATCGTGTCCTGGGCCTGTTAAAGATGCTGTATCTCTTGCACTTTTTCCTCCCCTTAAGTCTGGCACGTGTTAACAATGAGGGAAATTCCATCCAAAAAAGAGATCAAGTTTTCTGGCACAAGCAAAGCTGTTCAAATCCAGGGAATTTACTGTCACATTGCTGCCAAACTGGACCGATTCTTATCAGAGTCGGGTCAAATCCAGGTCGAGACCAAGGCCCCTTGTCTCCCTGCAGGCTCCTCACACCTTTCTGGGCACCTGGCGGCCAGCAGCAAGGCCACTGGCACTCGGATCCCTCACTGCCCGCCTCTAACTTGGTGCCTCCGCTGTCATCGAAGGGGTTCGTTTCATTTGTTATTTTGCTTTTTTTAGCTCAGCCTTCAATACTTTATTAGTATTTCCAGTCTAACGTGAAAATGTGATGGAGTAAATATATTCTGGA
Organism: Muscardinus avellanarius; assembly: GCF_963383645.1. NCBI lineage: Eukaryota > Metazoa > Chordata > Mammalia > Rodentia > Gliridae > Muscardinus > Muscardinus avellanarius. Next base: position 58,998,807 of record NC_137788.1, read on the forward strand.
TATTTCCCCCTTTCAGTCACTACTGAAACCTGCACTATCCATCTTTTACTCTTTTCTTTCCCATGCTGATCGTAGGTACGTGGTTTTCAACCACCTCCCGCATGCTGCAGATAATCCAGGTAGTCAGACTAAAAAGCGGCAACATGACTTAAATGAGGAAATCATTATTTGGTCATAATGGTAATAGTCAAAATGCATCTAGGTCAAAAGAGCCGTGAAGGCGGGTGGAATGACGTGTGTTCCCTACGATGGTTTGAATACATCCCCTGGAGTCCACGGGTAGGAAACGCTCATGCACCACTGGGAGGTGGGGGCCTCATGGGAGGTGACCAGTCGAGAGCGCTTTGCCTCCTCAAGGAACTAATGCTGTGTCCAGGGGAGCCGGCTACGTAGTGTGAGCGTGGTCTTGTACACACGTGTGTCTGTGCCTTCTTGCCCACCTGCTCGCTGTCAGGCTCTCTTGCCCTTCTCCCCTCTGCCCAGGATGGTGCACCGCTGAGGGAGGCCCTTGCCAGACGCCAGCATTTTGAGATCAGACTTCCCAGCTTCCACTCTGAGAATTACTTTTTTTTTTTTTTTTTTTTTGGCGGTGGTGGTGGTACTGGGGTTCCTGGAAACCCTTCTACCTCCGGGCTACACTGCCAGTCCTATTTTTATACTTTTATTTGGAAATAGGGTCTCTTAAGCCAGCGCGGCTGGCTTCAAACCTACGCGATTCTCCTGTCTCTGTCCCTCAAGCCCGGGTATTACAAGCGTGTGCCACCACGCCGGCCAAATACTTTTTTTTTTTTAATTAATTACCCAAGCTGAGCATGGCAACACACACCTGTAATCCCAGTACTTGGAAGGTTGAGACAGGAGGATCGCAGATTTGAGGCCAGCCTCAACAACTTAGGGGGACCCTCAGCAATCAAGCTAGACCCTGTTAAAAAAAAAAAAAGGCTGAGAGAGGTAGAATGAGCCTTGGTTCAATCCCCAGCACCACACAATACATACATACATACATACATACACACATACATACATACACACATACATACGTACATACACACACATACATACACATATACATACATACATACATACACACACATACATACATACACATATACATACATACATACACACATACATACACACATACATACATACATACATCATACATACGTACCCCAGCCTGTGCTCGTCTTCTATAGTGACACAACACAGACTTAAGACACTCCCCAAACTAGAGCTCTTGAGAGGAGAATTCCTAGGTAGGTTTTCTAGAGGGGGAGGGCCAAGGGTAGATAATTAAAGACACCAACCTTCATTTCTTCTTAAGCCACTAGCGTCTTGGTAGGTGGGTGGGGGACAGGATGGGACAAGGAAATCATTTGCCCCATACAGTTTTCTCTTCTGACTGCCAGGTCATGCATATGTGCGCTAACAGATTGTATTTTATTCCAAAAATAATTACCGGGTGCCTGCTATGTGTGTGCCAGGCCCTGGACTAGCCACTGGAAATATAATTCATACAGATGTATTCCTCGATCCTCAGGCTATTCATAATTTAGAAGATTTGATACGCCAATGTGATGTGGAAGATGGGAAATGAGTCCTGTGGAATATGGTCCACGCGGGTCTCTTTTTTATAGTATAAGTGCTGGTATAGTTAAAAAATTAGTCGAGCAATTGTTGCCATTAGTTTTCCCTCTTATACTAGAGGTCTCATGAGGACGAGAATCCTGCTCCCACTGTGACCCCTGGCATCATATGTAGTCTGTGAGCAAGGGCTTGATATGCATTCCTGAAGGAAGGGAGAGATGAGGGAGGCAAAAGGGAGGAGAAGGCAGGGTGAAATAGAAGAGAGAAAGAAAGACAGAGAGATGGGAAGGGGGAGGGCAAGGTGGTTCTGTGTCTTGGAAGAAGGGTTGGGGGACACTGTGAATCAACTCAGGGCAGGTAGAAGGAAGTCTATAGGAGGTCGAGAAAGACAGGAAGTGGTTAACAGGAAGAGAAGGCTCAGCCTGGGGTTGCGCAGGAAGGGAGATGTGCATCTGGGGATTTCTGTGGTAGAAGGTCTAGAAGCTTCTGTGGACCTGGGCGCCCTCTGACCCAGGCTGAGAGGCGTCCCGACCACGAGAAGCCAGACCTGCGGCTGGAGCTGTGCCGAGCAGGGCAGAGGACTCCGGACTCTCAACGCGACCACTGGCCTCCAGCCTGTGCTGCCAAGACTCTCGAGTTAGGTTTCCAGTTTATGTTTCTCTGAGGAACTGCTGGAGTGAAAGCTGTGCTAAGGAGAACCAGGTGACGTCTTTCTTGGAGGCAGCCCTCGACCACCATCAAAAAGACCCATACACCTCGGTGAACCGAACCTCAAAAACCACTGCTCTCGTTAACTGTTTCTTGTTCTTAGCCATAAGAACACTATAATTATACATTTCTCACTGTTTCTTAGAAGTCTTCTACTTCTACTTCTTTTCTCTTCTGTTCTTTTTTTTTCAGTACTGGATATTGAGCCCAGGGGTATTCTATCTCCGAGCTATACACCCAGCCCGATTTTTTATTCTTTGGCCCCATACAGTTTTCTCTTCTGACTGCCAGGTCATGCATATGTGTGCTGACAGATTGTATTTTATTCCAAAAATAATTACCGGGTGCCTGCTATGCAGAGGGCCTCACTAAGTAGCTGAGGCTGGCCATGAACCTGCAATCCTCCTGTCTCAGCCTCCCAAATGCTGGGATTACAAGTGTGTGTTACCAAGTCTGGCTGGAAGCCTTCTATTTCAAACTAAACTTTGATCTTATATTAAAAACCATAATTCCTAGCCAGACATGGTGGCACATGCCTGTAATCCCAGTACTTGGAAGGCTGAGACAGGAGGATTGCAGGTTTGAGGCCAGCCTCATCAACTTAGTGAAGTCCTCAGCAATTTAGTAAGACCCTTTTTCAAAATTAAAAATAAAATGGGGCTGGGGGTGTGCCTCAGAGGTAGAATGCCCCTAGAATCAATCCCTAGTACTCATAATAAAATAAATACAATAAATAAAATAGACTAGGCATGTAGCTTAGAGATAGAATGCCCCTAGGTTAAATCCCTGGTAGCAATAACAAAACACATTTCCTAAAGACTGGCAGATGGTCTTAAAATCACAAGTTCATTTATAGGGAGAATTCTAAAAAAAAAAAAAAAAAAAAAAATGGCATTTACCGAGGGGATACTATGGCCCAGGCCTTGTGCTATTGCTTTGCAATATTTCATCGGATCTTTGCAACACTCCCACAAAATAGACGCTATTGTCCCCAGGTGCCGAAGAAAGTGAGGCCCAGCCAGCTCCTGCCACTCTCTGCAGTCAGCCAACCACAGACATGGAAACAGGACCCCAGCCCAAGGCTGAAGCTAGGTCAGGCTGGATGCTCCAGCCCCCAGCCTGGCCTGGGGGAAGGCAGTCAGGCCCTAATGGCAGTGAGCTGTGGATTTAGATGAACCAGGGACAAATGATTTCTAACATAATAGTTAAATATATCTTTAAAGCTTTTTTCTCTATTTTTTGCAAGTGATTGTCATAATTTTTACCATAATAATATAAAAATGTATTTAAATTTAAAAATGATGTTTTTTTGTACTGAGGATTGAATTTGTGTGACTTCTATCTCTGAGCTATACCCATAGCCCTATTTATTGCTTATTTTGAAAGAGGGTCTCATGAAGTTTCTGAAAGTCTTGCTAAATTGCTGAGGTTGGCATCGAGCTTGTGATCCTCCTGTCTCAGCCTCCCAAGTACTGGGATTAGAGCTGTGTGTCAACATGCCTAGCTTAAAAAAAATAAAAATCAGCGAAAAAAAAATGTTTTTATGGTACTGGTGGACTGAACCCAGGGATATTCTACTTCTGAGCTACTCGGCCCTATTTTATTTTTAGTTTGAAACAAGGTCTCACTAGGTTGCTGAGGCTGTTTTTGAACCAGCAATTCTCCTGTCTCAGCCTTCCAAGTACTGAGATTACAGGCGTGTGCCACCATGCCCAGCAATCAGTGAAAATTTTAAAGGAAAGTGTTCAGTAAGTAAGGACTCAGTGGATAAATAGATAAAGTGAACACAGGTCCCGACACAGATTCTGTGGCCCCCAAGGCTGGCTTTGTTCTTTGCTGCTGGTGTCTGTGACACTGTCAGCCTGCCCAGCCTCCAGGGACATCCCAACAAGAGGTTGCAGTATCCCACTGGGCCTTTCCTAGTCTGCCTCACCTGTGTGAGTCCATCTGGTCTCTGGATCATGGTCTGCCAGTCTTGACAGAAAAAATACCAAAAATTAGGTAAAAGGAGATTTAGCAAAGGTCAGGAAAGGAATTTGCAGTTCAGCTGCAATTAGCTCAGGACACAGGAGGGTTTGATGAGAAGGGACACCAAAACTGAGAACCCCTCTGTCCTCAGCCCAGGACCTGGGACGAGTTGGGAGAAGCTGAGGGGTCTGTGCACGCAGGGCCAGAGCCAGGTCTCTGGAGGGAGAGGGTTGTTGGGATGACTGGGAAGCTGTGGCTTTGGAGGTTTTCTGCTGTGTCACTGTGAAGGTTACCTCCCTCAGGCCTGTGTACCTCTGGCTTCGACCTTTACTCTTTCTATGGGTTCAAAGCCTCACATTTCTAGGAACTCATTGAACTCATTCTGGATTTGCTACTCCTCTCTGCACCTGGGAGAGACCATGGTACACAGTGGACCTAAGTCAGGGTTGATTAGACACCCAGCTCCATCCTCTACCACCCAAAACTAGATTGATTGGCAGCAATCTACTTCTCAATGGTTCTTTTGCATGACCCAGTTTTCCCAGGGCCAGTCCCTGAGTGAATGAATAATCAGGTTCCGGACTTGCAAGACTCTAACCAGTCCTTGGAAGAAAGATGATAAACCCATCTCTTGAGGTGTCCCAGCTCCCTCTTCCGCCCTCCCCTTAACAGCTGAAGAAGTGGAAACACTTTTTGTGCAGTTCATACAAAGGCAACTGTCCTCCTGTGCTGTTAAGCTATAACATTTAACTATAGTCCAATGCCAAATAGCTTGGTTTACTAATTTGAAAGTCATATGCCTCTTGTGTTTGAGATAAGGAAAAGCTAAAGGTCTGAGCAAACATTTGAAATCTCTCCTGCTGCAGTAATAGACAGTATTACGCTTGAACACGGGGGCTTTGAAGTCACACTAATTGGAGTTTGGATTTCTGCTCTGCCAATGAGCTGGTGGGCAATGAGCTAGTTACGTTACCTCTCTGAGTCTGCTTCTTCATGCACCTGGAATTCCAGGGCTCCTGGGTTATGTGGAAGAAAAATTCTTCCAGGCACATGCTACTGATGGAGTTCTGATGGGACCCAGGAGGGAGGGAGGCTCCTCATACAGAGCTGAGAGGAGGAACCATTCCGAGGAACATTCAGGGGCTGGAACTGGACCCCAGGGCTGAACCTCTTCTCCAAAGCCTGTTCTCCATGGAGAACTCAGAGGCTGTCCCTGTTCAGGGCTGCCTTAGGGTTGCATCCCTCTCCTCTGCCCAGTGTCTTTTCCCTGCCTCCCAGAGTCTGCTGTCTCCCACCTTTCTCTTCCTTTTGCTCTCAGCTCTCTCAGGCCCAGCAGGCCCCTCTTGGCTTCTCATCTTTCAACTCCAGTTTCTAATAATTTGATATCCTCTATAGATTCCAATTTTTTTTCCCCTGCAGTGCCAGGGATTGAACCCAGGGGCATTCTATCTCTGAGCTACAACCCCAGCCCTATTTTTTATTCTTTATTTTGAAACAGTTTCTCACTAAAATGCAGAGGACCTCACTAAGTAGCTGAGGCTAAGAATTTGCAATTCTCCTGTTTCAGTTTCCCCAGTACTAGGATTACAAGCGTGCACCACCATGCCTGGCTATAGAATCCAATTTGAAATTTCTAAGAGTAAGAATCTATTCGAACAAAGATTTTTGTCTTATGATACACTACAAACAGCTGGCCTGCCAGTATCAGAGTTGGCACTAGGTCCAACGCCAGAGGGGTGTGTGAGCGCTTAAGGACGATTCAGTGGGAAAAAGCAAAGTTACGGAAAACAACTTCATTCAACCGAGTGGAAGGAATGCTTCCCTTAGAAGGAATGCCAGTCTGTTGACTGATAGTGATTTAAAATACATATTTCACAAGGACGTGAAGATTAAATGAGATAAAACTTGTAGTGGGCTTAGCACAGAGCTTCAGCACATAGTAAGTACTAAAAAACAATAATAGTTATTACTTGTCTTTTTTCTTTTCTTTTTGATACTGGGGATTGAATCCAGGACACTGAACTATGTCCTCAGCCCTATTTTATTTTTTATTTTGAAACAAGGTCTTACTAAGTTCCTGAGGCTAGCCTCAAACCTGCTATCCTCCTGACTCAGCCTCCCAAGTCCTGGGATTACAGGAGTGTGCCGCCAGGACGGACCCCACTTGTCTTCTTATGAAGTGACTGTGATTGCTATCATTATTGTCCTTTACCACCAGTGCAGATGTGGTTCTAAAGGAGCAGGGTAGTTTGTAGGCCACTATAGAAGATGCCCTGAGTAGTTATCTTAACCTATTCAGTAGATCTCTGCTAAAAGGAAGGAGCAGAAGGAGAGCTCTGCTCATGTAATATCAAGGAATAAAAACTCCAGCACACTGCCAGGCGTGGTGGCGCACGCTTGTAATCCCAGCATTTGGGAGGCCAAGACAGGAGGACCGTGGTTCGCAGCCAGCCTCAGCTACTTAGTGAGGCCCTTTGCGACTCAGTGAGACCTTGTTTCAAAATAAAGAATTAAAAATAGGGCTGGGGGTGTAGCTCAGAGGTAGAATGTCGCTGGATTCCATCTCTAATCTTCTAAGAAAAGGAAAGAATGAAAGAAGAAAGGAAGGAAGGAAGGAAGGAAGAAAGAAAGAATAGGGCTGGAGGTGTAGCTCAGAGGTGGAATGCCCCTGGGTTCCATCCCCAGTACCAAAAAAAAAAAAAATCTCCAGCACAAACTCTAAGAGTTCCTCTTAAAGTTTCTTATAAAACCACAAACAGGATCTTGTAAGCCTATCTAAACTCTTAATGACTTCCTTTTTTTTTTCTCAAATAAAACTAAAAATTCTCCATAGGGTCTGCAGTCTGCCCCTCCAGTTTTGGGTGCGGCAACCACGCTGGCCTACTTCCAGCAGCCTAGAGCACCTTGCTCGCACTCTGCAGAGGGGCTCTGGCTTGCTGCTCTACCTGCAACACTCTCCTCTCTTTCCAGCCCCTTTCCTAATTAAATTCTACATATCCTTCGACTCTGTTCAAACATCAGGAAAGCTCCCCGGCATGGGATCTTTTGGGACATGCACTCCAAGAGTCAAATGTGTGTTGCTCTGCTCCTCGTGTCACTGATGGGGCTGTGTGAGGCAGGTGCCCTCTCTGACCAGGTTGTAAACTCACATTGGCAGAGCCATGTCTGCTGTCGTCTACCCCTGTGTCCTCAGAACATAAGTTCCGAGAACACTCAGGCACTCGAGAAAAATAACTGTTGAATAAATGAACCAATGATAGTTTTGCAACCAAATGCCACTAAGTTATTGCCTATCTTAGAGATAACAATAGAAGGTAGAAATAATGCTTTGTATTTTGTTTTCAGTTAAAAGCACACATGGAAAGTTGACCGAATTAGAATCTGTTCTATGCCCAAAGGAAATAACAGCACATTTTTGAAAACTGTTATTATGTAGACCACATTCATTGACCAGAACGCAATGAATTTAAAAGTTAACAAATGGGGTGCCAAGAAATATCTATACTCCTGAAACATAGAAACACACTTCTAAAGGTTTCTTGGTTTAAAGAGGAAGTTAACTACTTGGAACTGGGCCACAGTTAAAGCAACACCCAACGGCGCCTATGGGATGTGGCCGAAGATTGCAGAAGAAAATACTTGCCTTGCATCTATTCATTAAAATATAAACCGGTCGTGGTGGTTCACACTTGTAATCCCAGCATCCGGGAAGCTGAGACTGGAGGATCGCAGTTCATGGACAGCCTCAGCTACTTAGCGAGGCCCTCCATAACCTAGTGAACCCTGTTTCAAAAATAAAAAAAGACTAAAAAATAAGGCTGGGGTATAGCTCAGAGGTACAATGCACCTGGGTTCCATCTCCAGTACCACACACACAAAAAAAAAACTAAAATATAGGACTGGAGGTGTAGCTTGGAGATACAATACCCTGGGTTCCATCCCCAGTACTGCAAAATAAACAAGTAAATATATATATAACATCGAAAAGCAAGGTGAGGAGCAGGAAAGTAATTAATGACTATAAAAGCAGAAATTAATAAAATATTCAGGAACACACAGCAAAATAGATTAACAAAACCATAGGGTTGCTTTTTTACAAGATGAAAAATTATTTGGCTAGAAAATTAAAATGTTCAATAAGCAATATCAGGCATGAGAAGGAATATATACATATATAAAGAATAACTTTAAAAAGTAACTTTATACAGAATTTACATCAATAAATTTAAGACCCTGATGAAAAGGATAATTTTCTAAAAAAATAAAATTGGTTCAAGAAGAAGTATGAATATTAATAAAGTAATAATAATTAAAACAATTCAACTATTAGGTAAAAATATACCTTCTTCCAGCCCACGCAAAAGACATCAAAAGGCTCACAGGCAATTCCTCCAAAAATAGTGAAGTCATAATAGGTTTAAGAACTGAGTTGTATTGAAGGCCTTCTTCAACAAGTCATAAAAACAAAAAGCCAAAAAGAAAAAAAATATGAGCAAAACTATGTATCTATGACAAAAGACATCATTAACAAAATGAGAAGTTAAGATCTAGGAGAAAATATTTGCATTTGCATATATGAATGCATGTGTATATACTCACACTTACATGCACACACATAGGCAGAGGAATAGCACTCCAGTGCATGGACCGGATCGTGTCTCATCTCTCCCCCAATTGAAACCCAGACCTCCAAAATGGCTGTATTTGGAGATAGGGCTTTTGGAGATTATTAAAATCAAATGAGCTGGGCACAGTGGTGCACACCTGTAATCCCAGTCATTGGGAGGGGTCAAGACAGGAGGATCAACAGGTACAAGGCCAGCCTCAACAACATAGTAAGACCCTGTTTCTTTCTATTTTGTGTGTGGGGGTGGGGGGGTGGGGGGGCAATGGGATTAAATCTAGGGGCATTTGACCTTTGAGCTAAATCCCCAGCCCTATTTTATTTTTTTTCTTTGGAAATAGGCTGTTGCAAAATTATTGAGAGCCCCTTACAAAGTTGCGGAAGCTGGCCTTGAACCTGTGATTCTTCTGTCTCAGCTTCCAAATGACTGTGAATCACCATGCCCTGCTGCAAGATCCTGTTTCAAAATAAAAATAAATAAATAAATGGCAGTGGGGCGTGGTGAAGCACAGGTGTAATACTAGTACTTAGGAGACTGAGACAGAAAAATTGTGCATTTGAGGCCAGCATCAGCAATTTAATGAGACCCTCACCAACCTAACAAGACCTTTTTAAAAATAAAGTAAGTAGGTGTGGTGGCGCACACCTGTAATCCCTGTACTTGGGAGGCTGAGATAGGAGGAGCACAGGTTTGTGGCTAGCCTCAGCAACTTAGTGAGGCCCATTGCAACTTAGACCCTGTTTCAAAATAAAAAATTAAAATAGGGCTGGGGGTGTGGCTCAGAGGTAGAACGCCCCTGGGTTCAATCTCCAGTACTACCAAAAACAAAAACAAAAACAGAATAAAATAAAATTATAAGCAGATAGATAGCCTAGAGATAAAATAACTCTTGGTTCAATCTTCAGTACCAAAAAAAAAAAAAAAAAACTTAAACGAGATCATAAGGGTGGAATTTTAATTCAACAGGACTAGTGGCCCTCTACGAAGAGGCAGATCTCTCCCTCTCTGTCTCTCTCCTGGCCCACAGTGAGGACAGGCCATGCGAGGACATAACAAGACACTGTCGACAACCCAAGGGAAGACCCCACGCAGACGCTGGCCCTGTGGGCACCTTGATCTTGGGTTTCTAGCCTCTAGAACTATGATATCTTATCATGGCAACCTGAGCTGACTAAAGCCACCCATGGATATTTAAGTTCATAAGAAAAATAACATAGATGGACAGAAGAAGGAGTCAAATATATGGACAAGATATTTACAGAACAGATATGGTCAATAAACCAAAGAAGAAAGTGTTTGCCAATACTAAAATACCTTTTTATCAGCCATCCATCTAATCAATAAATTTGATTGTTTGAATATCTATAGAATTAGCAAGAATGAGAGGAAACAGTGCAAATTAGTAATGGTAACTTTGGAGGTAAACAAAGGATATTCTTAAAATACAAAAATGAGCCAGGCATGGTGGTACATGCTTGTAATCCCAGCACTTGGAAGGCTGAAACTGGAGGATCTCAGATTCGTGGCCAGCCTCAGCTACTTAGTGAGGCCCTCTGCAATTTAGAGAGACCCTGTTTCACAAATAGGGCTGGGGGGGGGGGTGCTGTAGCTCAGAAGTAGAATGCCCCTGGGTTCAATCTCTAGTACTGCAAACACACACACACACACACACACACACACACACACACACACAAACACACACACACACACTGAATAGAACCTAAGATCTGCAATTTCATTCCTCTAGATCTGTTCCTGGGGAGCACTAGATGCACACGCTATTCTCACCAAGGCATCACATGTGAAAGCAAACACTTTGGAAAGATAAGGGTGGTGCTGACAGCGTGGGCAGTCAGAGAGGCTGAGAGGCAGGCCCTGGAGAAGATGCTGTACTGGGATGAGGCTGCTTTGGGGTGAAGCTCCAGAGTTACCTAGCTGGGTTAGGATAGCTGGGGAGCTATGTCCAGGCCACATAGTGGCCAAGGTCCCCAGAGGGACTAAGTTGAGGTTGAACCAGGCAAGGAACCCATTAGATGAGCTGGCCAAACCTGGATAAATGGGACAACTAATTACCAGCCTCTGACCTCAGCTGCTAGTGCTTTTGGGACAAGTAGCAAGTAGGGGTACATGGGGCGTCACCTGGAGACCAGGCCAGGGTCAGGACATGGTATCCAATGACTCTGCCTCTTGTATTTGTCCAGGACGCAGCAATGGCCTTACTATCCCTCTTCTACCTGGACACCAATCATCCTAGAGAGAAAATCAGGGGGAGGGAAGGGCTGAGAGACAGAGCACCATCCAAGACACAGGGCACGCCATCGACACTGCCGCATGCACGATCGGGTTAGATAACCCAGAGCAAAAAAAAAAAAAAAAAAAAAGATTACTCTTCAAATCTGATTGACCCTCTAGCAGATCTTTCCTCTTGCTCATCTCTGGATACCATTTGAAGAGGATGACATATCAATGTGTTGACATATTTGTTCAAATATTTGAGCTAGGAAGAGAGTGAATTTTGTGACCCGGCTACCCTCTGCTTTTTATTTTTCCTTCATGAAAGTACCTAACAAAATTGCAAAGGATCAAAAAAGTTCAAAATCGAAAGTTCAAAGGGAGAAGGCATCACGTTTTTTCAAGAAGCAAAGTGCTGATGTCATATGAACAAATGGTGAAAAACTCTTGGATCACAAAAATGGGCCTCAAAGATAGAGATGAGCTTCCACTCCAAGAGCCAGGAAGTGGGGCCCAGGCCCACAGTGGGGGGGCTGAGGGTTCCAGGGAGGTTGCGCTGGTTTGGGCCTGGGGCGAACCGGTGGGGATCTGGCTTGATCAATTGCAGCACCCTGTACTGTGATCAGCACCGTGCTGGCCTCACTGAACAAAGAGAAGGAAAGTTCAGGATGAGCTTGAGCAACTGCTGCTCTGAATGGAGTAAAACAACAATAATAATATAATAATGATACTGGAGATTAGAATCGTGTCTAGTGCACATCACTTATTTATTTATCACATTTCGTCTTCACTGTAATCTTCTAAAGATAACTACAACCGGAGCATGGTGCTGCAGGCTTGTAATACCAGTACTTGGGAGATTGGGATGGGAGAATTTTAGGTTTGAGGACAGGCTCAGCAACATAGTTGAGACTCTCAGCAATCTAGAAAGACTTTTTGTTTCTAAACAAAATTTAAAAATAATTTTTAAAAAGGCTGGAGAGCCGGGCGTGGTGGCGCACACTTGTAATCCCCGTGCTTGGGAGGCGGAGACAGGAGGATCGCGCAGGTTTGAAGCCAGCCTCGCTGGCTTAAGAGACCCTGTTTCCAAATAAAAGTATAAAAAAATAGGTCTGGGAGTGTAGCCCAGAGGTAGAAGGGCTTCCAGGAACCCCAGTACCACCCCCCCCCCAAAAAGTCTGAGAGTGTAGCTCAGAGGTAGAATACTCCAAGATTCAATCCCCAGTAGCAAAATGAATGAGAGGAAGGAAGGAAGGAAGGAAGGAAGGAAGGAAGGAAGGAAGGAAGGAGAAAGGGAGAAGGGAAGGAAGGATTTAAAAATTTACAAAGGGCTGGCGGCGTGTGGTGGCGCACGCTTGTAATCCCCACACTTGGGAGGCGAGACAGGAGGATCGCGCAGGTTTGAAGCCAGCCGCGCACTGGCTTAAGAGACCCTGTTTCCAAATAAAAAAGTATAAAAATAGGTCTGGGAGTGTAGCTGGGAGGTAGAAGGGTTTCCAGGAACCCCAGTACCACCAAATAAATAAATAAATAAATAAATAAATAAATAAATAAATAAATAAATTTACAAAGGGCTGGAGGTATAGCTCAGAGTTAGAATGCCCCTTGGTTCAATCCCTAGTAACACACACACACACACACACACACACACATACACACACACACACACACACACGACAGTGATGACTATTCTCTCATGTTTGAGGAGGGAAAACTGAGGCCTAAGGCTGGTTTGTCTGCAAATATGGCTACCATCCTACTGTGCATATGTCCCTCCTCCCACCGAATGCTGGATTCTACTCCTCCTCTTGTGGAGTCTTGGTTGGCCTGTGGCTGCTTCTAACCAAAGAGCCAACTAGAAGTGATGTTCTGTCCATCCTTTGCTCATTCTAGCTTACATTTTTTTTCATATATTTTTATTGTGCATTGTAGTCAGACATAACAATGGAATACAAGACTTGTGAGGGTATACAAGCACACATCATCCAATTAGCCTTTATCTAATCCCCATCCCACTCCCACCTTCTCCCTCGATCCCATGCTTGATTTAGTGATTAACTTTGATATATTTGTTTACATACATCATGTGTTTTAAAGAGATTCCATCTTCCCACATCCCATCTCCTCTGATTGGTCACCTTAACTGCTCCTCCATAGGGCCCTTTCTTCCACTAGATTTCCTCCTATTACCCATTTCTTCCTAGTTTTTGCATATTAGGGAAAGCATCTGATTTTTTATTTTCTGTGATATTTCTCTGTGTATGCTGCATTGCAAGTTCCAATCCCACTCTTGAAGGCCCCAGAACCAGCCTGGCCACCCAGCAGACTCTGATCCCGGCCTTGCTGGCTCCAGCACTGTCCTTGCCTCATGGCAGGCTCCAATCCCAGCCTCAGAGGCCCCAGCACCAGCCTTGCCTTAAGGCAAGCTCCTATCCCGGCCTCGCTGGCTCCAGCTATGGCCTCACCGCATGACAGGCACTGATCCCGGCCTTGCTGACCCCATCACCAGCCTCGCTGCATGGTAGGCTCCAATCCCAGCTTCATTGGCCCTGGCACTGGCATCCCCCCTTGGCAGGCTCCGATCCCAGCCTCCAAGGCCCCAGCACTGGCCTTGCCTCACAGTAGGCCCCAATCCCGGTCTCACTGGCCCCAGCACCAGCCTCACCCCTTAGCAGACTTCGATCTTGGCCTCCAAGGCCCCAGCACCGGCCTTACCTCTGGCTTACATTTTAAGAGCAGAGGCAATTTTCATTTTCTTTCTCTTGTAAACCGGTTGCTATGTAAAGAAGTCTGACTCACCTACTGCAAGAGAAAGGCCTCATGAAGACAAGGCCCAGGTTTTATTTATTTATTTATTTCCTCACTTATTTTTGTACTGGGGATTGAACTCCAGGGCATTTATTTTCTATTATGAAATAGGACCTCATTAGGTTGCTGAAAGTGGCCCTGGACTTGTGATCCTCCTGTATCAGCCTCCAAAGTATTAGGATTACAGGTGTATGCCACCACACTCAGGCTTCCAGGTTTTATAAGAGAGGAAGAAAGAAGGAAGGACCCAGTCAGCCCTCAGCCATTCCAGCCCCGCCCCACCTCATGAGGCATCAGACATCTAAGAGAGGCCTCTGTGGTCATTCAAACCCAAGCTTGCTGATGAATTCAAATTCTAGCTTGCTGGTGAGTAGCCCCAGCTGACCCCAGGCTGAATACAAAAATTGACCCAGAACAGCCACAGAATTTTAATGAGTAATAAAATAGCCACTGCGTCCAGCCACTAAGTTTTGGAATGTTTCACTGTTCAACAATAAATATCTGAAACAAGAAGTTAGAAGAGTGCCCAGGGTCATCCAATTTGTAAATGGCAGAGCTGGGACTTGGGGCAGGGTCTCTCTTGACCACACTGCCCAGCTCTGCACGGCTGCCTCACCACCCTAAAAACCTTCAAACGTATAGACATCATTAGCAGAGGTCCGCTAAGGACGGAGGGAGGAGTGAGGACGAGCAGGAGGGGCACTGCGAGGGTGCGGAAGGGCTTCTAAGGAGTTGGGAGGAAAAGCGTTTGTCCATCCCTTTATCGAGCACCTCCAATGTTTGAAGATATTTTCTAGGAGCTCTTAGGGATTCAGAAGTGAGTGTGACAGGGCACTTGATCTCAAGAAGGTAGCAACCCACTTAGGGAGAAGAAAGTGGAGAAAAGAACACTATACAATGTAAAATAATATAACGTCTGTGGAGGCTAGCTTGACAGTTCCTTAAAAAGCCAAAAATAAAATCATCATGTGATCTGGCAATTTTACATTGTGTGTGTGTTACTGGGGATAGAACCCAGGAGCATTCTACCTCTGAGCTACCCTGCCAGCCCTATTTTATTTTTTATTTGGAAATAGGGTCTCCTTAGGTTATCAGGATCTGGCCTGTAATATGAGATCCTCCTATCTCAGCCTCTCCAGTACATGCCTCTGGGATTACAGGCATGCAACATCACGCTCACCTGGCAATTCCAGTTTACTAAAAAGAATTGTCCAGATATTTGTACACCCATGCTCATATGGAATTATTCACAAAAGATAAAAAGGTAGAAGCAACCTAGGTGTCTACTTCCCAGATGAACAAATAAAAAACTGTGTAACATTACTTAGACTTTAAGAGAAAGGAAACTCTGATACATGCACGACAGGGATGAACCTTGAGGACAGTATGCTAAGTGAAATAAGCCAGTCACAGAAAGACAAAATACTGTGATCCCACTTGTGTGACCAGGGTCTGGAGGACGGGGGCGTAGAGAGTGGTCCTGAAGCGGGTACCAAATTAGCTTGGGATGATGAATAAGTTCTGAAAATAGATAGTGGTGATGGCTGCACAACAACACCTGTGTGTGTAAGGCCACTGAACTAACTACACTTAAAAACACGTAAAATGGTAAATTAAAAAAAAATTTTTGTGGTACTGGGGTTCCTGGAAGCCCTTCTACCTCTGGGCTACACTCCCAGACCTATTTTATATTTTTGAAACAGGGTCTCTTGTGCCGGCGCGGCTGGGTTCGAACCTGCCCGATCCTCCTGTCTCTACCTCCCAAGCGCAGGGATTACAAGCGTGTGCCACCACGCCCAGCTGTAAAATGGTAAATTTTATGGTACATATATTTGTACCACAAAAAAATGTATTATTAAATCTTTCTCATTTTTTCATAAAAGGAGAAAACCCCCAACAACAACAACAACATATACATAAGACAGAGAGTATACAAGACAGAGAGTTGCAAGGGGACCAAGCCTGGCAGGGAGAGTACTGAAGGTGCACTGTGACCCAGACCTGTACGAGCCACCTCACATTCTCCCCATCACAGGGTCTTCCCACCAGCCAGGAAGCCGAGCAGTGTCCTGTGTGACACCAGGAAATAAATCTATGGATTTAACTGCCCACACGCTGCGTCCTAGACAATTACAAATTAGTTCAAATGTCTTTAGATAAAGTCAAGTGTGAAAAATGGTAGACAGTTAAACATTTTAAAATGATAGAGTGTAAAGAAAAAGAAAATAAAGCCGTGCATAATCTCACCTTCAGTAATTATTAATATTTCAGTACATATTCTCCTAGTGTTTTTCTCTGTATGTATAAATCTGTAATTCCTCCACATTGAAAACATATACCACATATATTTTCATATCTTGAGTTTTGAAAATCTTAATAAATAAAGGACGTATTTCCTCACATCTTAAACATTCTTTAAAACTTAATTTGGAGCCGGTGTGGTGGCGCACGCTTGTAATCCCCGCGCTTGGGAGGCAGAGACAGGAGGATCGCGCAGGTTCGAAGCCAGCTGCGCACTGGCTTAGGAGACCCTGTTTCCAAATAAAAATATAAAAAATAGGTCTGGGAGTGTATCCCGGAGGTAGAAGGGCTTCCAGGAGCCCCAGTACCACATACACACACAAAAAAAACCCCTTAATTTGGAGTGATTTGCCTCATCTGGACAGGCCCAAAATTTACCAAACCTCTCTTATTTAACATTCGCAGAATTTTCCTTTTATTCTCTCTTTTAAATAATGCAGCGGCTGCCAATATATACAAACCTTTGACCATATCTCTGAGTATTTACTTAGAATGAATTCCTATATTACATAAAATGTTTTATTTATTAATTTGTTTAATTTTGCAATACTGAGGATGGAACCCCAGAGGCATTCTACCTCTGAGTTACACCTACAGCCCTTTCCTTCCTTCCTTCCTTCCTTCCTTCCTTCCTTCCTTCCTTCCTTCCTTCCTTTTTTCATATTTTATGGTACTGGGGATGGAACCCAGGAACTTTCTACCTCCAGGCTACACTCCCAGACCAATTTAATATTTTATTTGGAAACAGGGTCTTACTTCGTTGCTGAGAGCCTCACTAAGTAGCTGAGGTTGTCTGAGAAACTACAATTCTCCTGTCTCAGCCTTCCGAGTACTGGGATTACAAGTGTGTGCTGTCACACCTGGTTCTTATTCTTTATTCTGAAACAGGGTCTCATTAAGTTGTGGAGGGCCTCACTAAGTAGCCAAGGCTGGCCAAAAACCCGTGATCTTCCTGCCTCAGTTTCCCAAGTACTGGGATTATAAGCATGTGCCACCATACCCAGCTCACACAAAATGTTTTAATGTCACTGTCAGAGAGTAAAATTTTTAAAAATGGTTTATCAAGGCCTTGATTCTTAACCAGGACCACAATTCTACTATGTTACATGGAGATGAACCTTTCTGTTATTCTCTTAAAAATCATCTAAGCCGGGCATGGTGGTGCACGCTTATAATCTCGGCATTTGGGAGGCTGAGACAGGAGGATCTGGGTTCACGGCAGGCCTCAGCCACTTAGTGAGATCCTTTGCAACTCAGTGAGAGCCTGTTTCAAAATAAAGAATAATATATATATATGGCTGGGGGTACAGCTTGGAGGTAGAACGCCCCTGGGTTCCATCCCCAGTACTGAAAAAAAAAAAAAAATCATCTGTACCTCACTTTGCTTCCAATAATTCAGATAAATAAATATAAGTTGTATGTAGTCAGCTAAATAAATAATGTGCATTTCAGACTAATAAATCATCTTTTGGGGGGTACTGGGGATTGAACCCAGGGGCATTCTACCTCTGAGCTGCACCTCTAGCCCTATTTTATCTTTTTTATTTTGAAACAGGGTCTCACTGTGTTGCAGAGGGCCTCACTAAGTAGCTGAGGCTGGCTATGAACCTGTGATCCTTCTGTCTCAGCCTCCCAAATACTGGAATTGCAAGCATTACACCACTGTGCCTAGCCTTATTGTTACTTTCAAACAGGGTTTCACTGAATTGCTGAGGCTGGCCTCGAACCTGCAATTCTCCTGTCACAGCCTCCCAAGTCCTGGGACTGCAAGTGTGTACTGCCACTCCCCGCTTCATCGTGTACAATTTTGTCTTCAGCACCTCAGGTTGCCAGGCATGTAGCAAGTATTCCCGTAAGTATTGGAAACATAAATGTCTATGCAATGAAATCCTTCAGAAATAAAGTGACTCTGAGCCTGAACGAGGACCTAAAGTTCAGAGTGTGGGACGACAGTGATTTCCCACTAGTGTGTGAGGCCCAGCCCCAGATGGCTTTCCGCCATCTATGGAGAGCACTGAGGAACACCCTTCTGTAAGCACTGTAAGCTGGGGAGGCTCCAGAGGTCTGAGCAGAGCTTGTCAGGCCCCAGTACCACGCGGGCCAGGCGTGCTGAGCCAGGCCAGAGCGAGCATCCAGTATCTGGCGAGCTTCGAGTGCCGCGTGGGTGGCTGCCCTCCTCCACTGGGCTCACGTGGCCGTCGCAGCTCCTGTCTGCTTTGGGTCACTAGTGCCCCGGGGATAGCCAGAATCTGCCCAGAAGTATAACACCGTCCTTTTTATGAGAGGAGAATTTTCAAAACAAGCCTATTCAATGAGCTCAGGAGCAATTTCAGAAAAGAAACTCAGAAAAGGCAAAATCCGAAAGAACAGGGACCTCTAAGTTGTTGCGTCCGATATCACTGATCGGTCCCCCGCCAAAGAGCCTCCCTTTTCTTTAAGCCGCTGCCATTTTATTTTATTTTTTGGCGGTACTGGGGTTCCTGAAAGCCCCAGTACACTCCCAGACCTATTTTATATTTTTTTTTATTTGGAAACAGAGCCTCTTAAGCCAGCACGGCTGGCTTCGAACCTGCGCGATCCTCCTGTCTCCGCCTCCCAAGCGCGGGGATTACAAGCATGTGCCACCACGCCCGGCTTAAGCCGCTGCCTTTTTAGACCCTCAGTTCAGATGCCTCTCTTCTCCCTCTCTCTCCTGTGTTTGTGAAGCTCACTTCCATGAGGGAAGTTTCCATTCTGCAGGTGCCTGCGATGGTGTGACTGGGAAGCATAGTGTGAGACAGAGGAGCCTGAGGGAATGATGGGGAGGGTGGAGATCAAGGGATCCTGCTGCTCAGCCCTGAGTCTTTCTGAGTAACTTTGATCAAGTCACTGGACTCGTGTGTTCATTCACTGAACATCTGAGTGCTTACTATACACTACAGCGGTGCCGTGCAAGGGAAACAGAAGGCAAGTCACATAGTAACTTAGAATTTTCTAGTAGCTACCTTAAAAATACAATAAAGGAAACCGGTAAAAATTAATTTTAATAATATATGTTATTAATCCAGTATGTTCAAAATAGTACCATTTCATATGTAATCAAATACAAAAAAAATCATTTGTTTTCAGTACTGGGAATTGAACTCAAGCCTATTCTGCATCTGAGCTTACACTTCCAGCCCTTCTTACTTTTTTATTTTGAAACAAAGTCTTACTAAGTTGCTGAGACTAGCCTTAAACCTGTGGTCCTTCTGTGTTAGCCTCCGGAATGTGCCACAGTGTCCAACTTCTTAAGAGATTTTTAAGTCTTTTTTTTTTTCTTACTCAGTTCTGATTATTCAGTTATATGTTTTTATACTTCTGGCATATCTCAATTCAGATAATAAATGTTCACCAGAAATAGTTGAATTATAGTTAGGTTTCACAAAAAATTAATGATTAATCTACTTTGATGCCTGAATTATTATAACCATACCTAGAAGTTATTTAACAATTGAATAAGATTTAATTTTTTTTTTTGTGGTATTAGGGGGTGGAACCCAGGGGCTTTCTACCTCTGGGCTACACTCCAGCCCTATTTTATAATTTATTTGGAAACAGGGTCTTATTAAATTGCTGAGAGCCTCACTAAGTAGATAAGACTGGCTTCGAACCTGTGTGATCCTCCTGTCTCAGCCTCCCAAGCACAGGGATTACAAGTGTGTGCCACCACGCTCAGCCAAGATTTTAAATTTAAAAAAAAAAAACCACAAAAAAATCCAGTTTTCCCGTGTCAGCTACATTTCAGATGTTTAATAGAAACCTGTGTCTCCAGGCTTCTAGACTGGACTGCCCAGTTAGAGACCAGGACAAAAACTTGCTTGTGACATTGAACTCTGCCCTCTAGATTTCAATTCAATAGGAACCCAGGCAAAGAAACTAATAACTACAATATAAGAAGCCTTCTTATCAATGTAGTTGGGACTAGAGGTTTGTAGGTTTATTTTTAGCCATTTTATTTCAGGAGAGGAGTCATAAAAATGGTATCTAATGTAAACATTTTAAAAACATAAAGTTACATTCATTCACCGATCTCATGGGGTATGACCAACAGGTTTTCTCTGAATGAGGGTGTGCTGACTGAAAATATATCCTTCTTTACATAAGTCAGATCCATTATGCAGGAACAATAACTTTCAAAAAATGAAGACAAAGTTCAGAGTCGTACCTGAAGACCAAGGTCAGGAGCTGGCTAAAGCCAGTGGAGAAGTCACATGGGAGGACCATTAACACTGGCAAATGTAGCAGACGCTGTCTACTGGCTATGTATCCACTGACCCCTCCTCCTTCTTTGCCAAAGAGACCTCTGGTTTTACTCAGATAGTAAATAGATATCTCTTGATCTCGTGGCAATATATCATGGTCTACTCAGGCCAGGAAAGAACCACGATTAACCTAAACCTTTGCTGGTAATTGGTTAGGGGTCTGCACATGCCTCTGTTTTGGCTTATGAAATCTCAGAGCGAATCTGCTAGAGTGCCTCTCACCTCATAAGGAGAACATCTTTGGCCCTTTCTTCATCCTTGGAATACAGTTCTGTGTATATCCTCCCACAGTTTTTGTGGGAGGTTCCAGCCACCATCTTGTGACCATGGGGAAATGAGTTTATGTTACAGAGTAATATCCCACTGCAGACGGTAGAGTGAATGGAACATCGGCCTGGGCCCCCGCTGAGGACTCCTTGTTATGTGAGACAGTTAAACATCTTTATCAGTAAAGCTCCTGCTAACCAAGTGCGGTGTTACCAAGAGCTCAGTACATCCTGAATGTTGGAGTGCCTCTTCCAGGGCTGTACGGTGGTAAGGACAGCATCTGAGACACACCCTGCCTGACAAATAACCCGACAACCAGAAGCTGGGTGTTTGTCACTGAGCCTTCTCCTCTGATCTTGCTGTCATTGCAGGTCTTGGAAGACAGCACAGACACTCCTTATTGACTTTAACTTGTAGCTATTTTACAGTTCATCATGATGAGAACTAGTAAGTCACTAAGTGTGAGAACAATCTTTTAGCTCCCAATCTTACCTACGTAATCAAGGCCCCTTCAAGACATATCTTCTCCATGAACACTCTGTCATCTCTTCAACCTGTGAGATGCACCTTCTGTACCCACAGGGCTTTTTTTTTTTTTCAAACAGAATGTATTGACCAGAGCAATTCAAGCATGTATTTTTCTAAATAATTTATTATTTATCAATATCAAATAAAATACAGATATTTTATTTGCGTCTGTTAAAGTTTTTTGACTAAGAATTTTTCTGCCTTCTAAAGGTTGAATACCACACTTGCAGCAAGGTTTGACTATCACAGCTGAGGACATTGGCATTTATCTACGGCTACCCTTTTGGCACTTTCTAACATGCAGTTGTATCCTAGTAGTTTTATTTTTAGTCATCATCTATGACAATTTTTGGAAAACATGCCATGGACTTCACATACCTTCAAAACACACAGGTACTTCTGCATCTGAAAGAGCCCTGGGACTGATGTTCAGGCCTGGATGTTGCCCCACCATGCTCAGCAACTGCATGTCCCCACAGCACTCAATACTTAATCACATACTCTCTCGAAGCACTGTACACTTCTTTATTTTACCTTGTTATGTGTGTAGCTATCCCTATGCTGCCTCCTCTTTCTCCTCCTCCTCCTCCTCTTCCTCCTCCTCCTCCTCCTCCTCCTCCTCTTCCTCCTCTTTCTCTTCTTCCTTCTCCTTTTGGTATTGGCGATTGAACCCAGGGGCATTCTACCTTTGAGCTACACTCCCAGAACTTCTTATTTTTTGTTTTAAAACAAGGTCTCCATAGGTTTCTGAGGGTCTTGCTAAGTTGCTGAGGCTCTCAACAAAGTAATGAGGTTGGCCTTGAACTTTTGTCCTCCTATTTCAGCCTTCCATGTACTGCGATTACAGGCATGTGCCACCATGTCTGGCTGCATCTTACTTCTGCCTGACTGGTGTTCAAAAATATCCATAAACTGGGCATGGTGGCACATGCTTGTAATCCCATACTTGGGAGGCTGAGACAGGAGGATCACAGATTCGTCACCAGTCTCAGCAACTTGGTGAGGCCCTCCACGACTTAGTGAGACCTTGTTTCAAAATGAAAGAATAAAATGGGCTAGGGGTGTAGCTTGGAGGTAGGATGTCCCTGGGTTCCAGCCCCAGAACCCCCCACACACACATGTACACACACACATCTATAAAATAAGTCAGTGAAAAAATGAAAACTATAAGACCATACATTCTTACCCTCTTGATCCTGGAGTGGTATTCATCTAAGTAGCATCTAAGCCAGTGGTGAATGGATGGTCTAGATGGATATTATTATAGATATTATTGTAGACTCAGGGCCTACTCCAATATTTGTTGCGATATCTATTCCTATTCTAAGACCCCCATCACTGTGGAATTATGATGTTCTTAACCAGACCCATGCTCAATTTCCCTCCCCCATTTCTTTTGCTCATATTTCAAAAACTTATTCTAAATCTTTTTCCATTCCTTTCTTGAAAATTCTCTCTTCTCGCATTTCTGCCACCTAGGGCAAGACATTTAGATATTTCCCGGGAACTCTGTTCTACTTCTTCCTCCGCCTCTCCAGCCTGGAGAGCTTCTGAAAGTCTGAGCAGAGAGGGAAGACCTGACCACAGGTCAGGGCCTGTGGTTGGCTAGTCCAAAATGGGACCGAAGCTGGCATGGAGAGTTCTGCCTGGGACAGCCAAGAATCAAAACAGCCCGAGTCCCCAGGGAGTGCTAACGGTACAAACACAGGAAGCCAGAGGCCTAGCCATCCTCTAGGGGAAAATGGAAGGACTCGAGGTCAGCACCCCTGCAGAAGCTGAAACACAGAGAAACAAGCCTGGGAGCAGAGCGAGGAGGGTCCTGGGCATTTCCTAGAAAAGCCTGGGTAGGGGGTGCTTCCCACAATCAGGCAGAGGCTGCATGGTCCGTGGGAGTGTTGCCCTGGCACACAGGAAGGGAAGAATGAGAGGAGACTTCCTCCTACATCTTTTCTCTCCCTGGTTCCGCATCTTTTACAAACATTGTCTGGCTGTTTCATTTATTAAACAAAGTCAATTCCCTCCGCATCCTCTGAGGACCAGGCTGCCCCAGTGACAACGGGCCACTTGCCCAGCTGCCTGCTCTTTGGCGAGTGAAGAACACCCTCGCCTCGGTGCGTCAATGCTCCTGGAGGATGGTGGTTTTCCTAGACGACTGGCCGACCTGCTGGAGCGCCTCTAACCCTCCTGAGAAGGGTTAAGGGAAAAGGAGGGAGAGAGGGAGAGATAATGAAATGTGGATGGCAAAATGCTAGCATAAGAGGCTTCTTAGAAAAACAAACAGATCTGCATGTCGCCCTGGAACAGCAGCAGCGTGCGGAGGGTGGCCACAAGCCCAGTGGAGCAAGTAAAAGACAACAGACAGCAAGCAGCAGGCAGCAACTGACGGCTTCTCAGAGGGGGCAGGTGGCCTGAGAATCACACCGCGATCAAGCTGAGACCCACAGAGCCATGAGCAGAGACAGACGATGCCAACAAAGGCCGAGGGGGGAGGGGTGCCGGAGGGGAAAGGAGCGGGGCTTCACATCGTCATTAGATGTCAGATCAAGATGGTGTGTGGTGGTGCACGCCTGTAATTCCAGTATTTGGGAGGCTAAGACAGGAGGATTGCAAGTTCGAGGCCAGTGCACTGTACCTTAACCAGATCCTGTTTCAAAATTAAAGATGAAAAAGAACTGGGGGTGTAGCTCAGAGGTAGAATGCCCCTAGGTTCAAAACCCAGTACCACCACCACCAAAAAAAAAATCAGATAAAGAAAGTTCTAGATCAACAGAGGGGAGAAAGAGATTGGATGTTTCAGGACAAGTGCTTTTAAAACTTCTGATTTCTTTTTCAATAAAGATGAGCTCAAAATGAGATCACTAAGGACTTGCTTCAGCCCACAGCTGCCGTAGTAACACAGGCAGGTCAAGAACTCCTGGAAGTGCAGAGTCACCCTCTGAGATATTGAGGGGACTCCCAGAGGTCTCAGATGTGTGTTACTGGTGGCCCTGGACTGGGCTGCCAGCTGCGGTGACCGAGCCTTGAGGCACGAGCAGGGAGCTCCTGCCCCTGCATGCAGCAAGGAAGACCTTGACCTAGAACAGTTTGCAGTGGCTGGGAGGTTTTCAGTAGTCTGAGGCTAGAGAGGGCTTTTGGCAAGGGTCTGCTGACAGGACACCTGGTGGCTGATCCAGTGGAGGGGCAATGGCGTCCATGGCTAGCCCCTTAGGTTGCGCAGGAGACCTCTGTGTGTGCCTGGGTTTGTTTAGGTATGCAGTACTCAGCACTTCTCTGGCACCTACCCTTCTCCTCCTCCCTTGACCTTCTGCCACATCCTCTGGCCCATTTCCAAACCTGGATCATTTTCATGATTCATTTTTTTCCACCTTGCCCTGGGTCCCCTAACCCGTCGTGACCCAGCCACTGTCTGTCTGTTCTGCCCCGGCCCTGGCAGACATCCTATAACCTTGGGGTGATTTTTTTTTTAATTTTGTCCATTTCTGGGCACACTTGCCACACACTTTCTTTATTCCCTTCCCTCCAGGGAGCTAGATTTTGATCAAAAGAAGCCCCTTCTATTTCTGACCTTCCTCTTTCAGCACACATACCCACCACACACCACCGGGCCCTCGCCTGTCCTTCGCCTTGGACAATCAACACCCCATCATCTCCCAGTTACATTCCTCTCAATAATTGCTATGATTCTCCTCTTTCCTCAAGTTCCATCCTCACTCTCCTCCCACCCCTGCTCTGGTCAGAAGATGACATCACCTCTGCTTACGAAATGAGGTCATCTGACATCCTTTGCTGTTTGCAGTCCTAGGGTTATGCATGGTGGCATGCTCCCCCAAGGCCCCCATTTCTCATCATTCCCTTTGATCTCTTCTCCTTTGCATGAAAGTTCTGGCTGTGCTTCAAATGACCTGAAGGGCCTTTGAAACATTCTATGTATACCTCCAAAGAATTAAAAACAGGATCTCAAAAAGATATTTATGGTTTGCATTCATAGCAGCATTATTCACAATAATGGGGCAGGAGTCAGGAGCCACCCAAGGGTCCATCAACAAATGAATGCATGAACAAAATATGATACATCTATACAATGGAATATTATTCGGCTTAAAAAAGGAAGCGTGATTCGTGATACAACATAGATAAACCTTGAACACATTATGTTAAGTGAAATAAGCCAGTCACAAGGTACACATAACTGTATGATTTCACTTAGGTGGGGTACCTACATTAGTAAAATACATAGAGACAGAAAGTAGCATGGTGGTTACTAGGGGCTGGTGGAGGGGAAGCGGAGAGATATTATTTAACAGGTATAAAGTTTCAGTTTTGCAAGGTAAAAAATGCTCTGTGAGTGGACAGTGGCGCTGTTTGTGAGTATACTCAGTGCCATTGGACTCCACACTTAAAAATGGTTAAAGTGGCAAATTCTGTATGCACAATTTACCACAATTGGAAAAAGAGAAAGAAATAATTTTGAGGTAGGAATGCTCTGCGTAGGTCCTCTAAATCAAAATCTCCAGCGTGGTGAATGTTTTTTGCTCCTCCAACAGACAGTAACTTTCCTGAGCACTGTGTGAGGTGAGGATGCAGACAGGAAGTGCTTGGCACCCTTCCTTAAGAAGTTTACACCCTAGGGAAGACAGCACAGCCTGCGCTTTGCACACAGGTGCTTCAGCAAGGTGAATGGATGTAAAGGTCCTGTGCAAGGCCGGAGGGGACCCTGGGGTCAGGGGGTGGCGTGGGCAGCAAGGAGCATCCCTGAGGCAGCATCGAGGTGCCTCTGCCTTCTCCTCCCCCTCCTCTATCCTTGGCTCTTTGCAATTTGACTGTTCACTCTCCTAGAACATTTGATGGGTTTAAATGCCTCCTATCCCTTCCTCTGCTCCCTCCACATATATGATCATCTCTTTGAAGATTTATCGTGGATTCCTAATTGCCAAACACTGTGACATATTCCATGTGGACAAGAAAATGATAGGGGTCCTCCCAGTCTTATTTCACTTCATTTTCCTTGTCCAGGGTGCCCAGGAACAGATCTTCTCTCCTCCCTCCTGGCATCGAGGTGCCTCTGCCTTCTCCTCCCCCTCCTCGATCCTTGGCTCTTTGCAATTTGACTGTTCACTCTCCTAGAACATTTGATGGGTTTAAATGCCTCCTATCCCTTCCTCTGCTCCCTCCACATATATGATCATCTCTTTGAAGATTTATCGTGGATTCCTAATTGCCAAACACTGTGACATATTCCATGTGGACAAGAAAATGATAGGGGTCCTCCCAGTCTTATTTCACTTCATTTTCCTTGTCCAGGGTGCCCAGGAACAGATCTTCTCTCCTCCCTCCCGGTTAGGTTGGGGCCACGTGCCTACGTTCTGGCAAATGAGGTCTGAAGAGAAGTGATGAAGGTCACCTTCGGGTCAGACCCTTCAAATCCCCCTCATCCTCCCCTCCTCTCCTCCCCTTCTTTAGCATCCACAGAAACTCCTGCTCTGGATGGACAAGCCATAGGTACAGAGGGGTCCCAGGACCAGGACTGAGCTTCCTGTGAGTGAAAAACAAACTTTAATTGGATGAAAGCACCTGAGAAGTGGGAGGTTTTCTGTTGCAGCTACTGGCTTTACACACACACACACACACACACACACACACACACACACACACACACACAGCTCACCATCTCTGGTAATTCATTCAACACTTTTAAAGAAATACTGATCATGTGCCTGGAATGTGGCCATGAGTATTCTCATCACCTTTATTTTCTCTTTAGCATCCAACTGGGGCCAGGCGTGGTAGTATTGGGAGGCTGAGACAAGAGCATCACAGGTTCAAGGCCAGCCTCAGCAACTTAGCGAGACCCTCAACAACATAGCAAGACCCTGTTTCAAATAAAAAATAAAAACAAAAAAAGGGCTAGAGGTAGCCAGGCGTGGTGGCATATGCTTGTTATCCCAGTATTTGGGAGGCTGAGACAAGAGGATGGTGCTTTGCAACTCAATGAAACCCTCTTTCAAAATGAAGAATAAAAAATAGGGCTGGAGGTGCAGCTTGGAGATAGAATGTCCCTGGGTTTCATCCCCAGTACCACAGAAGAAAAAAAGGGCCAGAGGTATAGTTTGGAGGTAGAATGTCCCTGGGTCCAATCCTCTGTTTAAAAAACAAAAATCCATTGGAATTCACTGTCCCTAAGTGTGGCCTTGGGGCTTTCTGCTGCCCACCTCCAACCCCAAGCGTTCTTCATTCTCCTCTTACAAAAGTGTTGCCCAAGAGTTTGGCTCTTAGTTTCTCTCCCTAACGCCTTGTATCTGTGAAAGAAGTAGTAGGTGTAGGTGGGGAGAGCTTCGCAAGGCCCAGCGGATCTGACACTGGGGAAGGAAGGAGGGTTGGGTAGAAAAAGCTCCAGGCTGCCATACACCTCTGAGAAAGTGGCCCAGCTGATAGGCTCTGGGACCATAAGTGCCTGCTAGGGGGCTCCCACCTTGGGCAGGAATGGCCTGGCTCTAGTACCTCCACCATGCACTGACACTCTGGGTGACACACACCTCTGGGTGTGACTGCAAGAGGGCAACAGCTGTTGGCCATCAGCTACTATACTCCTCCCACCTGGTGCTCACAGGAGACCCGAGAGTGCACCCAAGGCTGCCGCATCTGCCCACCTGCTCTCTCTCAATTGGCCTATTTCTCCTCCTGGGATGTTCATTAGTTCCAGCGTATGCACTAACACTTGATATCCCAGGAGCGTTAAGGGTGAGACTCCAACCACCTGTAAGTATGTGCTTTGTAAATGTGGCTCAGCTCAAACTCTGCCTCTCTGTGAAGCTGTTCTGTCCCCCATCCTCATTCCACAACACTGTGTGCTTAGGACCCCCCTGGGCTTGCCAAGGTCTGTTTTCTTTTAGTGTAAAAGCCTACTTTCCTCAATGGCTTGTGAACCTTGTAAACATACTCATCTTTGCATCCCTGAAGCCTGGTACAAAATGAGGCAGAGAGCAGGTGTTCAGTTGTTCAATGAATAAATTACATAGAAAGGGGCTGCCCATGTAACGTGTGGAAAATTGAGTAAGTTGAGAGGAAAAGACGTGGGAAGTTCAAGTCCCAGCTCCAACACTACTAGCTCTGTGAACTTGGAAGTTATTGAACATTGCTGACCCTCATTATTTTGCTATTAAAAAGGAAGCCAGAAGCCAGGCATGATGGTACATGCGTGTAATCCCAGTACTTTTAGCCCAGAGGCTAAAACAGGAAGATCACAGGTTTGAGGCCAGTCTCAGCAACTTAGATTCTCAGGTACCTAGTGAGATCCTATTTCTATATAAAAACTAAACTAGGGCTGGAAGTGTAGCTCAAATCCCTAGTACCCCACCCCCGAAAAGTAAGTGACCTTAATTTAGTACTCACGCTGAAGCAGGCATTTCGTACATGGTGGCTCACTTAACAGGAGTTTCCTGCCCACTCCAATGGCAAGATTATTGTGAAGCTCGGCAAAAGCCTCAGATGTGAAAGCAATGGCAACCTCCACAGATGTGTAAGAATGCAAGATATGGCTATTTACTACCTCTGTGCATACAAATCCCAAATCTTGATTTCCACCCCAGCTTATGTTCCAAGTCCCAGGCTGGTGCACAAGATCAAAGACTTCCCTTGCTCATTGCAATCTCATAAGCAAAAATCATCTCCCAGAATTCCTTTCCCGTGTATCTGGATCTCACCCATCTTTTGGGGCCTCACCTTACACATTTTGCCTATAAAGCCAACCCTCTGTGGGGTCAGAGAGGCCTCATGTTGTGAGCAAGCCTGCACCTGCCCAGACTGAACTTTGACTCACAATTGCCCTCCACTTTGCCCTTCATTCCTCTCTACCTACCAAAATCTCCTGCATGTACAAATATGTAACAACGAACCGCATTACTACCTATGCTGCACCAATAAAACATCTTAAAAAAACACACCCTGAAATCTTGTCATACTTAAAAGCCAAACTCAGATCCTAGCCCACCAAGTGATCCCTCTGTATTCTGACTTCTGATTGCTCCTAGGAATACCTCTAGTAGTACTCATGTTGCTACAATTACTAGCATATAGTTAAAGACTGCCTGGGTTTGTATCCCTTGCTTCTACCATTTACTAGTTGTCTGACACTGAGAAATCAACCTGACAATATCTTAATCATCTGTAAAGTAGGCATAAGTATTCTCCCGCCTTCCGGGGTTCTGAGGAAGCCTGAAAGAAGCAACACAGTTCCTCTGCTTAACGTTGTGATGCCGCACTCCCCATGGTGAGCAGAAGAAAGTACAATGGTCTCCACTTGGCAGGTGAGAACACGACTCTCTGCATGTCACACGCAGCATGTTCTGAACAAGACACGTCCATGTGCTGAATTAATTTTATTGAGCCCTGACTAGGCTCAGGTATTGTGTTAGTCTCCTTACTTATATTATCTTATGTATTTTTCATGATGATCCAATCCCCCATTTCTAAAAACAAGAAGCAGGTCCAGAAAGTAAGGCAACACGCACTAGGCCACAAAGTTGTTTCATTTCTATAGATTTCAAATTCACCTCCAAGCCGGGTACAGGGGCACACACCTGTAATACCAAAAGTTGGGAGGATGAGACAGGAGGATTGCAAGTTTGAGGCCAGCTTCAGCAGCTTAGCAAGACCCTGCTTTAAAATAAAAAATAAAAGCCGGGTGTGGTGGCGCATGCTTATGATCCCGGCATTTGGGAGGCTGAGACAGGAGGATCGTGGTTCACAGACAGCCTCAGCTACTTAATGAGGTCCTCCACAACTTAGTGAGACTCTGTTTCAAAATAAAGAATAAAAAAAAAAAATAGGGCAGGGGGTGTAGCTTGGAGGTTGAATGTCCCTGGGTTCCATCCCTAGACCTGAAAGAAATAAAAAAAATAAAAATAAAAAATAAAAGTAAAAAGGGCTGATGGTATGGCTCAGAGGTAGAATGCTCCTGTATTCAATCCCCAGTATAAAAGAAAAAATAAAATTCCAAAGTCTGTCCTCTGATACTAGACCCCGCCATCTCCTTGCACCTATGCCTTACCAATTTGATGGTAGGAGACCCAAAGACAGTGCCTGTTTGCGCCTGCTTACTAAAGCCTGTCTCCCAAGCACTGCAGTAAGCATTCAATAAATACATTGTGATTGATTTAGTCTACATTTACCTAGTGTCTACAATGTCAGATAGACCGGCAAAGCACAAGCTACAAGTAGAAAATCCATTATAGTATATCATATACTCTAGTGTCCATGTACGTATGTGTAGGTAATCTGTGCTATATAGCAGAGAGAGGAAGCGCAGTAAAAGAACCACAATGGATCAATTCAGCGCACAGCTGACAGCACCTTGTACCAATGCCCAAAACAAAAACCACCCAGGAAAACACTCTGTAGCAATGCCCGACTGAAAGCATCAGACCAGCCCCGCAAAACTCCCAGACGTAGGCCTCTCGCCCTCACGATTGCAAAATGCTGTAAACAGATCTCCAGCAATGTTTTCAACAGCAGATCCAGGCCAAGGAGTCAGCCAGGAAGACAGCTGCCTCCTCTGCTGGTTCTTGCTCAGTACCTACGGGTGAGCACTTCTCTGCCTGGGCCACAGCCACAGGAGTCCCAAAGCCTCCCCCACAGGAGGCCCGGGTTGGAGAAAGTGGGCACTCGGGGTAGAAGCAAGGGGTGTTGCGGACCAGGCCCTAAACATCCAGCCCTCAGTGGGGTCCTCACTACACCCTCCAGATGATCACTGCAAACCTCCTGACTCTTCCCATTCTGCTCGAGGCCTTAACTACATTGAGAAAGCAAAATGCTGCAGAAGGAAATTGTTTCATCCCCCCACCACTAAGCTTGTATGCCTACTGAATCTGTGCCCATCTTCTTTTTTCTTCCTTCCTTCCTTCCTTCCTTCCTTCCTTCCTTCCTTCCTCCTTTCTTTCTTTTCTTTCTTTCTTTCTTTCTTTCTTTCTTTCTTTCTTTCTTTCTTTCTTTCTTTCTTTCTTCTTTCTTTCTCTCGGTACTAGACATTGAACTCAGGAGTGTTCTGCCTCCATGCTACACCCTCAGCTCTTTTATTTTGAAGTCGAATCTCATTAAGTTGCTGAGAGTTTGGCTAAATTGCTGATGCTAGCCTCAAACCTACAGTCTTCCTGCCTCAGCCTCCCAAATACTAGGACTGCAGGTGCCTGCCACCATGCCAAGCTCCTATCTTCGTATTCCTTCTTGTTGCCAGGGAGGAAGGGACCTGCCCAAGATTAGGGGCCGATGCCGCTACTGGGCTCTAGCAGGCACTTCCCCTGCAGCGTCCCAGGAACTTTATTCTTGCATTGTTTCCTCCCCCCTCTGCCATTATTCTGTCTCAAGTGAGTGCTTTCCATCAACATGACAGCATGCTTTAGCATCTCCTATACTTATTTTATTTTATTTTTTTAGGTACTGGGGATGGAACCCTGGGGCATTCTACCTC
This sequence comes from Muscardinus avellanarius, assembly GCF_963383645.1. Classification (NCBI taxonomy): domain Eukaryota; kingdom Metazoa; phylum Chordata; class Mammalia; order Rodentia; family Gliridae; genus Muscardinus; species Muscardinus avellanarius. The sequence continues at coordinate 59,030,576 of NC_137788.1, forward strand.
CAACCGTCACTCCCAGCCCTATTTTTTATTTTTTATTTTGAAACAGGGTCTCATTGAGTTTCAAAGGGCCTCACTAAGTAACTGAGGCTGGCTGCAAACTGTGATCCTCCTGTCTCAGTCTCCCAAATGCTGGGATTACAAGCATGCGCCACCACGCCTGTCTTCAGTGCTTTTTTTTTTTTTTTAAACAGTATCTCCCTAAGTTACTGAAGGCCTTGCTAAATTGCTGAGGCTGGTTTCAAACCTGCTATCCTCTTCTTTCAGCCTTCCATGTACTGAGATTACAGGCATGTGCCACTGTGCCCAGCTATTTTTTATTTTGAAACAGGTCTTGCTAAGTTGCTAAGACTGGTCTTAAATTTGTGATCCTTCTATCTCAGCCTCCAAAATACCGGGATTACAGGCATGTGCTACCACACCCAGCTTCAATTTTCTCTTTTATTCTCTTAGTTTTTTTAGAAGACATGACTGTTTAAAGCAAACTTATAATACTTTATTGCAATGTTTACAATATATAGTGTATATGACAACACAAAAAAGGAGGGAAATGCTATCAAACTGACGACCAGTTCCTATAGTTTAACAATAGTCTATCAGTGTTTCCCAGCATAATGACACACACTCGTAATCCCAGCACTTGGAAAGCTGAAACAGGAGGCTGATGGGTTCAGAGCCAGTCTCAGCAACTTTGGGAGGCTCTCAGCAACTTAGCAAGATCCTGTTTTAAAATAAAAAATGAAGCAGGGCGGGGGGTGTAGCTCAGAGGTAGAATGCTCTTAGTACCCAAAACAAAGCAACAACAGCAAAAAATAGGCATTGTGGCACACGCCTGTAATTCTAATACTTGGGAGGCTGAGACGGGAGGATCACAGGTTCAAAGCCAGCTTCAGCAACTTAGTGAAGCTGTCAGCAACTTAGTGAGACCCTGTTTCCAAATAAAAAATAAATAAAGGGCTTGGGATGTACTTAGAGGTTGAATGCCCCTGGGTTCTATCCCCACTACCACACACACACATACACTCATACACTCACACACACACACACACACACACACACACACACACACACGTATATAAGTAATTACTTGAGCTGGATTAGGATTACCTAATGATGCATATTGTATCTTTGGAGGGACTATAAAACAAAGCAATTAATGAAGATATTAGGCCAAAAGAGGAATTAATAAGAATATAAGAAAGTCGGGAGGCTGAGACCTAGAGGATCGCGGTTCGTGGACAGCCTCAGCTACTTAGTGAGGCCCTCTGCAACTCAGTGAGACCCGGTTTCAAAATAAAGAATAAAAAGTAGAGCAGGAGGTGGAGCTCGGAGGTCAAATGCCCCTGGGTTCCATTCCCAGACCCGCAAAAAAAAAAAAAAAAAAAAAAAAAGAATATAAGAAAGTAATTTTAGCTGTTATGGTGGTACACATCTGTAATTCCAGTACCTAGGAGGCTGAGACAGGAGGATAACAATAGGTTTAAGGACAGCCTCAGAAAGTAATGAGACTTTCAGCAGGCTAGTGAAACTTTGTTTTAAAAAAACAAACAAAGAATAATTAGGGCTGGAACCCATAGCTCAGAGGTAGAATGACCCTGGGTTCAATCTTAGTAAAACAACAACAATAATAATAACAATTTTAACATAAAGCTGGTTAAGGAGAAATAGAGGAGCAACAACAATAAATTAAATGAAATGTATAGGGCAAAATGGCCAATCCCAGACCTATTTTTAAAATATTTTTTATTTGGAAACAGGGTCTCTTAAGCCAGCGAGAATGACTTCGAACCTGCCTGATCCTCCTGTCTCCGCCTCCCAAGCGTGGTGATTACAAGCGTGCGCCACCACTCCGGCTCTTATCCCCTAGTGTCCTCATTGATAGTGACTGTTATTATTGCTTGCTTTTTATCTATGTCTTGGGTCCTTATTTTCCTGCTTACTTGCATGTCTTACAGTTGTTTTGTTTACACACACCACACACAGATACTGGACATGGTGAATTCCGTTGCAAATTCATGTTGCTGGTTGCTAGATATCCTTGTATTCTTTTCATGCTATTATACTTTTTTTCTGGCATACAGTTAAGTTATTTGGATAACAGCTGGAGTCTTCCAAGCTTGCTTTTAAGCTTTATTGTTCTGGGATCGACATCTACCTTTAACAAGGTTGCAGGCCCCTAACGAGGGTATTTTATTTCTAACGTTCCTACCTGATGCTCCGTAGGTCATGAAATCTCCTAGTCTTATGTGAGGTCCAGGTTCTGCCTACTCCTTTTGGGTAGGTCTTCCCTGACTCAAGGTAATTCTCTCTCACTCAAGCATGGGTAAATACTCAGCCAACATCACTAAAGGGGATCTGCCCCCTGCAGGTGCCCGGGGCTCTTCTATGTAGCTGTCCACTCTGCAGCACTTTGCCCTGGAAATTGTGGCTGCCTTGGCATCCCCTTCCTCCCAACTGCTTCCTCCACTCCTCAAGGCCACCGCATTCCATTTAGGGTCCCCCTCTCTGTGCTGGGAACTCCCTCCAGGGGGCAAGCTGGTGCAATTATGAGCTCACCTCTTATTTTTTTTGTTTGTTTCCCTTCACTGGGGCATCACAGTCCTGCTCTGCCTGTTGCCAACCATTGTTCCACAGGCTCAGTCCAGGAAATGAGAGTGTTACTCTTGTAATTTGAGTGACACACCTTAATGGTCAGGTCATAGAACTAAGATCTAATGCTCCTGATAGGGCAGAAAGTATTTTTTTCTGAGTATATTATATATCTCCATGGCCTCTTTTTTTTCTATGCAAATGATAAGTATTTGTAAAGTAATAGCCAACTGGACTGATCCACTATGATAGTTAAGATCAGATGCCGGGTAAATATAAACAATAACACTTATGCTCATTCCAGGGAGGAATGCTGAGTCCTAGTGATAGGGAGCATAGAAAGTCTGCAACAATTTAAAACAAAAAGACTAAGAAAAAGATTTAAGAGAACAGGACATACTCTTTTCTTTCTTTCTTTCTTTCTTTCTTTCTTTCTTTCTTTCTTTCTTTCTCTTTCTTTCTTTCTTTCTTTTTTTAATGGAACCCAGGGGCATTCTACCTCTGAGCTACACCCCCAGCCCTATTTTTTATTCTTTATTTTGAAACAGGGTCTCACTGAATTGCAAAGGACCTCACTAAGTAGTAGCTGAGGCTGTCTGCAAACTGTAAGCCTCCTGTCTCAGCCTCCCAAATGCTGGGGTTGTAAGCGTGAGCCACCACACCCAGCTTTTTTTTTTTTTTTGGTGGTGTTACTGAGGATTGAACCAAGGGGCATTCTACCTCTTAGTTACACTCCCAGCCCTATTTTATGTTTTATTTTGGGACAGGGTCTCACTACAGTGCTGAGGGCCTCTTTAAGTTGCTGAGGCTGGTTACGAACCTCCAATCCTCCTAGCTCAGCCTCCCAACTACTGCGTTTACAGGTGTGTGCTGACCAAGCCCAGTGAGAAATACTCTGACACAATAAAAGGAAGGGAGGAGGGCTGAATCCTAGCCCCATTCCTGTTTCCTTAGGATTCTTGATGCTGGATATCTTTGTAAGCAACAGTTTCTTCATTTAGAAAGTGAAAATACAGGCCGGGCGTGGTGGCGCACGCTTGTAATCCCAGTACTTGGGAGGCTGAGACAGGAGGATTGCGGAGGTTCAAAGCCAGCCTCAATTACTTAGTAAGGCTCTCAGCTACTTAGTGAGACCCTGTTTCCAAATAAAATAGAAAACAGGTCTGGGAGTGTGTCCCAAAGGTAGAAAGCCTCTGGGTTTCATCCTCAGCACCACGAAAGAAAGAAAGAAAGGAAGGAAGGAAGGAAGAAAGGAAGGAAGGAAGGAAGGAAGGAAGGAAGAAAGAAAGAAAGAAAGAAAGAAAGAAAGAGGGAAAGAAAGAGGGAAAGAGAGAAAGAGAAAAGGAAAAGAAAAGAAAGTGAAAACATATAAGCCTATCAAGACTTGTGTGAGGGCTAAATAATACAACCTCTGCTAAGTTGCTTAGTAGAGAACTCAGCACAAAATAGATACCCACAAAACAAAACAAAAATGTGGTCTTCTCTCTCTTCCTTAAACCTCTAGAATGATACAGAATCTTAGGGGAAAGAAACTAAAAAATCTTCCTTGAGAATAAGTGCCAGCTGGATGGGAGGGGGAGAGTCCTATTCGAGGCCCTGGAGGTCTTCCTGTTTTCACAAAAGCATGAATTAAGAAGGCAATAAATAACAAGGAGCAAAGGAGGACCATCCCAAAGTGCCCTCTGATTTTTTTTTGCTTTTGACTTCTTGTATTCCTAATGTACCTTCTTCTTAGGTTGCCCGGTGCCATAGATGCTTTTGCAGCAAACTGTCCAGGTAACATGACCATACAAATGAACAACTGAATATTGGATGCTATGATAAAGGTTTCACATTGGCATAAGGCTTTAGTGGTCATGCATGTTTATAAGGATCAATAGGTTCTGTGAAGCTTCATTTCTTCTTTCAACTCATAATTAATTAAGGATTGACTATCAGGAACTTTGTTAGATGTTAGTAATGAAAACATAGCGCTGTCAGTTCAACTTGTTTGTATTCTAAATCCTTTCCTCTTCCCCCCAACCCTACAAATATGACTGCACATGAATGTTTACACAAAGACAAAACACTTTCATACTGATCTATGACCATTGTCAGCCTTTATAATGATAGGAAGTTAAAGGCAGGGTGGGGGATGCCCAGGAGCTACGAAGACAAAACAGACAGGCCTATAGGGAAGAGGGAAAGGACGCACAATTTTTTAGTTACAAAATCTTCGTTGAGTCTTTTAATCATTCCTAGCAGAAACTGAAAAATCTGCTGTTCGTTTTTTTTTTTTTTTAACTAATAACTAAATAAGAATGTCAATTACTTTTTGGTATATAATAGGAACTCAAGTATTGCTTGGATTGACTATCTTAAGATACATAAACTTTCTTACATGTTTTATGCTAATCTCATGTATAAACCCCATTTGATTTTCTTATATCCGAATTCTCTTTGTCCCATCTTTTATAATTATTTTATATTAATTTTTTTCTTGCTCTACTGTTTACCTCGTGCCATGCTACCTCAAATCACTTTAAGGAAAATTAAGGAAAAATAAATAACAATATATGCCTTGGACTATTACACTAAATGTGCTGAGGGAAAACCTCATTTAGTATATTCATTCGAAAGCACAGTATCTCAAAGATAGTTAACCAGTGACAGTTAAATATAAGATATAATGACTACACTAAGCCATGCCAATTTTACAGGATTTTAATTTATTTTCTTAATAACAATATAATAATTGTGCTATATTTATTTAATAATAGCCCAAATATGCCAGCCGCAGTGGTGTAATCTCAGTACTTGGGAAGCTGAGACAGGAAGATCCTAGGTTTGAGGCCAGATTGCAATAACTTAGCTAGACCCTGTTTAGAAAAAAAATAAAGGAGCCTGGGAGTGTAGCTCAGTGCTATACTACTCCTGGGTTCAATCTCCAATGTCCCCCAACACACACATAAAGTAATAGTCCAAATTTTAGATTCCTTCTTACCTAGTTATAAATAAAAGATCTATTAGAAATATTTTAAAGATATATCTTAATATATTTATATTTATGGACATTGCAACCTTTTTATTCTATTCATTTTATTTCTGCTTGATTTGTAACCTGCAGGATGGGTAAAGGTTCAGACTTCTCTCTAAGTCTCTCTCTTGGAATGCATCCAGCTCATCACATGAAACAACATAGCTGCATAAATTATTAACACCACTTTAATTCTCGGTTTGAAGCTGCAGCGTGAAGCAGACGGTTTTCCTGTGTAAGCCACGCCACAGGAGCACGGTAAGCTTTGACACTATTTCTTTCAGGACTCTCCCCAGTGCCTCTGAGCATGCTAAGCTCAGTTATACATGTTTAGTTTGCAGGGTTCAGGTCATCTGGGTTTTATTTGATGCTCTAAATCATTAATAGGTAAAGTGGGGGTTATAGTTGGCGCAATCCAGCAGGCATTTATGGAGCAACCACTGAGTAATGCGATCGTGTCAGTCTCGTGCTTAAAACCTTTCATGTATTCCCTAGAGTGTTCAGGATAAAACCCAAGCTTCTTACTACAGAGAGGAGGCTCTACACACTCCATCAGCAATGGTGGATATGTGATACGCAGCCTCCCACTCCCCTCTTCTGCTCCCACACAAATGAAAACTAATGGAGCCCATTGCTCTTCCTCCTGAGACTGGATGGAACTTCAGAATCCTTCATAGCACAGTGCTCCAGACAGCTACCACCAACAGACCAGTGGAACTGATTTGCTAGTCCTGCCTGTCTCCCAGCACACCACCAAACACACTTGCCCCAGGTACATCAGATGACTTGCGGTTAGTCCCCTAAGCATGATGAGTTGTTTTGTGTTTCATTTTGAGGTACTGGAGATTGAGCCTAGGGGGCATTCTACCTGCTGCATCCCCAGCCCTATTTAATTTGGAAACAAGAACCCACTAAATTGCTGAGGACCTTGTTAATTCGCTGAGGCTGGCCTGGAATCTGGGATCCTTCTGTCTCAGCCTCCCATGTACTGCGATTATAGACATGCACCTCTACACCCACATGAATACTGTGTGTGTGTGTGTGTGTGTGTGTGTGTGTGTGTGTGTGTGTGTGTGGTATTGGCTGTAGAACCCAGAGGCTTTCTACCTCCGGGCTATACTCCCAGACCTATTTTATACTTTATTTGGAAACAGGGTCTCACTAAGTTGCTGAGAGCCACACTAAGTAGCTGAGGCTGGCTTTGAACCTGTGCGATCCCCCTGTCTCCGCCTCCCAAGTGTTGGGATTACCTGCGTGGGCCACCATGCTCGGCTACATGAATACTTTTTACCTGTATGTACCTATGCATATGTTCTCTCTCCACAGGATAATCTTCCCTTTTTTCCCCACTCATGTTTAGCTAAATCTTCCTCATCCTGCGTAACTCAGATCAAGTTTCATTTCCACTGGCCGATTGGAGTGCCTTTCTTTGTGCTCTGGAAGTACCCTATATGTAGCATCTTACCATACTAGACAAGGTTTGTCACTTGCCCATTCCTCTCCCTGTATAGAGCTAAATGCTTTGAGAACAAAGGCTATCTTCTTTTACTTTGCGTCTCAGGCAGCTAGCAAAGAGCCTGGCACTAGCAGGTATTTAACAAATGTCTAGGAATAAATGTTCTAGACACAGTGTTAGGTTCCAGCGACACAAAACAGAATACTGTCCAAGAGCAGGTAACATTTATTTGACCCTTATTATATGCCAAGCACTACTGTTCTATGCAGTTTACATGAATTATCTTATTCAGACCTCACAGAACCAACCCTTCAAGATAGAGTCTGTAATTATCCTCCTTTAGTTAAGTAAGGAGACTAAGAAACAGAGGCCAGCTAATTTCTGCAGGGTTACACCCAGCCAGGTAAGTTTGTTCCAGAGTTCCTAAACATTATGGTCCACTTCCTGGACTTTACATGAACTCCCAGGGAATTCCACGTTTGCTAAAAGGAGATAGCTAGGTAAGAGATTAACCACCACAGGTCATGGAAGTTCTATAGCGAGCCTGTGTGCAGCATGCAGGGGTCACACAGAGTGAGGAGGGGGAATGTGGTGGGAGGCAGAAGCACAGATGTTCAGGGAAGAGGCTTTCAAATGAAAGGTTTGAAGCTGGGCTTGGTGGTGCACACCTGTCATCCTAGTACTTGGGAGGCCAAGACAGGAAGATCACGGGCCAGCTTCGGCAACTTAGTGAGACCTTGCTTCAAAACAAAAAATAAAAAGGCTGGTAATGTAGCTCTCAAGTAGAATGTCCCCAGGTTCAATCCTTTGTACTCCACCCCAAAAAACTTAGGCTTGAAAGAAAGAAGAACATTAGAAAGGGGGTGAAGGGAAAGACAGACTAGACACAGAGAAAAGTGTGAGCAGCATAGAGAAGAGTAAAGCAATGTGATCTCTGGCACCAGGGGTGGCTACTTAATTTGCAGGGCCCGGTGCAAAATGAAGATGTGGGGTCCTTTGTGCGCAAGTTATGATGATTCTTCCGGCAGTCATGGCAGAGCATTGACTTCAACGGGGAGCCCTTCTGAGCACAGGCCGTGTGCAGCAGCACAAGTGTCGTGCCCACAGAGCCAGCCCTGCGAGGCACCATAAATGTTTCAGCATGGCTGGAACGAGGAGTACCTGGGGAAGAAGCATTTTATGAGGCAGGAAATGACGGCGGGGAGGTCAGCAGAGGTCAGACCAGCCAAGCAGCCTGGACTTTGTCCCACAGCTAACAAGAAGCCAGAGAAGGGTTCCCGGCATAGATATGACCTGATTTGATTAGTTCGCAGAAAGAAACTTCTAGAAGTCCTACTGGGAATGGACTGGAGGGTAGGGGAGGAAAAGAGGGGAATCACATAGCAGTGGTGAGTGCAGGGGCCAAAGAGGCTCCGGCCTTCAACTTAGCCTTTTCAGAGGGGGGAAAAAAGGAATGCATATGAGCTTTGACCTGCAGGAGTTATCACTCAAGTTGCACAAGAAACTCACTAGGAACGAGGCAACCAGGGGACCAAGGTGTGAGGTTCAAGAGAAAAAACAGGGCTATTCTGCTTTGACCTTCACATCAGGTGTGTGTGTGTGTGTGTGTGTGTGTGTGTGTGTGTGTGTGTGTGTGTGTTGGTGTGTTCCTGGGGATTGAGCCCAGAGGCATTCTACCTCCAAGCTATACCCTCAGCCCTTTTTAAAAGTTATTATTGCCGGGCATGGTGGCGCATGCTTGCAATCCTTGCGCTTGGGAGGCTGAGACAGGAGGATTGCATGGGTTCGAAGCCAGCCTCAGCTACTTAGTGAGGCTCTCAGCAACTTAGTGAGACCCTGTTTCCAAATAAAATATAAAAAAGGTCTGGGAGTATAGCCCGGAGATAGAAAGCCTCTGGGTTCCACCCCCAGTACCACCAAAAAAAAAGTTATTATTTACTATTATAAAACAGGATCTTGCTAGGTTGCTGAAAGTCCCACTAAGTTGCTGAGACTGGCCTTAGACCTGCGATCCTCCCGTCCCAGCCTCCTGAGTACTGGGATTACAGCGGTGCACCACAACACCTGGCTCTGTCAGATCAATGCAAAGCAGTGCTTGACGTAATCCCAGCATCAGCCACGTCCTTCTTGTCAGAGACATCCCATCCCGGAGAAGTCTGAAGCACAAATGGGAGAAATATGTAGATTCCCATTTCTGTGACTCCCACAAGCAGAGAAGCACATGAAGAGTCTATTTATTTGTTTCTTGATCTCCGTCCAAAGAACTACGACTTTTTGGGTCACTTGAGTTTTTCCCATGAAATAGAAAGAAATGATCCTTCCACCCTTCTGATGAGATTTCTCAGTTGCCAACTTGTTCCCAGGAAGCTTCCTGAGTTCCCATTGGCTCACTAGCGCTGTTTGAATGTGACAAGAAGGATAACATCAAATAGCATGCTAGAGCCTCGAAAGTTCAAGGTCAATACAATGACACTGGTGCCATTAACACGGAGACAGTGAGCGCCTAGGTCTTGGGAGGCTGACCATGGTTCACTTAGCTAAACTACGTGTGTGTGTGTGTGTGTGTGTGTGTGTGTGCACGTGCATGCGTGTGTGTGCGTGTGTGTGCGTGCGTGTGTGTGTGTGTGTGTGTGTGTGTGTGTTATTGGGGATTGAACCTGGGGGCATTTTACTCCTGAGCTACACTCCCAGCCCTATTTTTATTTTGAAATAGGTCTCACTACTTGCTGAGGCTGTCCTTGAATTGGCGCTCTTCCTGTCTCAGCCTTGCCCGTACTGGGATACAAGCGTGCACCCCACGCCTGACTGCTAACTTACTCCTTTTTAACAAGCTTTTAACACACGGATGGTGCATGCTTCACTTTTCAAGGTTCAATCTATTTATGGAAACTCTTACTCATGCTAAGTTCCCTTTCACCACTTTGCTGATAATAAGGAACTAGCCAGGTGTGGTGTCAGATACCTGTAATTTCATCTCCTTGGGAGACAAAGGCAAGAGGATTGCAAGTTCAAGGCCAGTCTTGAGGATTGTCTCAAAAGTAAAATAAAAAGGAGAGGGGATATAGCTTAGTGGTAGACTGCTTGCCTAGCATGTATTAGGTTCTGGGTTTGAGCCTCAGTACTATAAAAAAAATCATCATTAACAACAATAAACCTTAAGAAACCAGAATATCAAGCCAGGTGTGGTGGCGCATGCTTATGATCTCAGTACTTGGGAGGAGGATCACAGGTTTAAGGCTGGCCTCAGCAATTTAACAAAAGCCCTTGGCAACTTAGCAAGCACCTGTTTCAAAATAAAAGCAAAAAATAGGTCTTGCGGGTATAGTTCAGAGGTAAAATGTCCCTGGGTTCCATCCCCAAAACAAAAAAAAAAAAAAAAAGAAAGAAAAAAGAAACCAGAATATCAACATATACAAATTTAAATAATCAAAGCATGGCTGAATGCGGTGGTATATGCCTGTAATCTCAGCATTTAAGAAGTTCAGACAAGAGGATCATAGGTTCCAGACCAGCCTCAGCAGTTTTGTGAGACCCTGTTTTAAAATAACAAATAAAAAGGGCTGAGGTGAGCCAGGCATGGTGGCACGAGCTTGTAATCCCAGCATTTGGGAGGCTGACACAGGAGGATAGCTGTTTGCAAACAGCCTCAGCTACTGAGTCCTTTGCAACTCAGTGAGACCCTGTTTCAAAACAAAGAATAAAAAAATAGGACTGGGGGTGTAGCTCAGAGGTAGAATGTCCCTGGGTTCCATCCACCCCCCCAAAAAAGAGTGAGAGTGTGTGTGTGTGTGTGTGTGTGTGTGTGTGTGTGTGTGAGAGAGAGAGAGAGAGAGAGAGAGAGAGAGAGAGAGAGAGAGAAAGAAAGAATAGAACTGCATGTGACTCATAATCATCTTTCTTAAATAATTGTGTGTGTGTGTGTGTGTGTGTGTGGTACTGGGCTCTAGTTAACTGATTTGGATAAACAGGTATATTATTCATAGATATAAATGATCTTCATACAAAATGACATTTGTGACTGATAACAGAGCTCATACCAAACTGCTCTCATCATCGTAGAGATGGATTTGTGCAGACCCAGCCACGCCCTTTCTCTTGATAAGTATTGTGTCTGATAGTACACAGATGCAACTTGGTGAGACTGATGGCTACCCTTCAAAGACGCCATGTCCTCATGGAGCAGGCAAGTGAGAAAGGGAAGAGAGTGAGATGAACTCTTCCAGATCCATTGTGGTAGCACCATTAGGTTTGTCCATAGAGCTGGGCATGGTGGCACATGGCTGTCATCTCAGTACTTGGGAGGCTGAGACGGGAGGAGTTCAGGTTCGAGATCAGCCTCAGCAACTTAGTGAGACTCTCAGCAACCTAGTAAGACTCTGTTTCAAAATAAAAATAAAATAGGGCTGGGGGTGTAGTTTGAAGGTAGAACTGCCCTTTGGGTTTGATCTATTAAAAAAAAATTGTTTTGTCTATAGATTGAGTGTGCCTTAGTGAGACCTCTGGAGACTAGGACTCCCAGAAATGGAGCCAATAAATTGGAACAGAGAGGGTTCTGTAATAAAGGGAAACTAAAGGGAAAGACACTGAATCCAGTGACACTGATATAATACCCCAAACATGGCTGAGGAAACTGAGGTTCAGAGATGTTAAGCAAAATTCTTCAAGGTTACAGAGCTGAGATCCCAAATTTAAAAAAAAAAACGTATCAGAAGAGGATACAAAGAAAATACAGAAAAGGGACAAGAAAGAAAATATAGGGGCAATAGAGAAGGATAGGCGGGATCTAGCACACATGAGCATATGGACAGCTCCTTTCTCCAAGAAATAATTGTAACTAACAACTGGCTCTGGGACCCATCCTATCTTAGTATGTATTCCATTCCACTTAAGACGCAGACTCCAGGGATGTGAGGGTTTGAGCAGTGGGAAGAGACATTCGCATCACAGAGAAACAACGAGCAGCAATCGGCGGAGAAGGGATGAGCTATTGGCTACCTAGAAAGGATACGAAGCCAGTGGAAGAAAGGGAAAAGCCCGGACAAGAGGAGGGAAAGGGACCCAAGAGCACAGGCGGTGGGCACCCGAGAAAATTCCTTCCACGTCCCCATCTCCCCTGCGCAGCCATCCCTGTACCACCCATCACCTTTGCCCCGACAGCTTGTAACAGGTGTCAGATCCTCAGCGCACTCCGCCCTTGAACTGGGCTTCTTTTGCATAATAACCTGAGATTAAAAACAAAGCAAAACCAAAAACAGTGGCTCTACCATCAACCAGAGTTGCTCATGCCCCAGGAGTCACTTTTGACACCTCTACTTGTTTAATCATCCCCGCCAATCGTTTGCCAAGGTGAGGCTCTACCTCTGACGACTCCTAACTCTCAGATCCCTCGCAGTGCTATGCTGCCTGCCTCCAGAACATGTCAGTCTCAGCCTTTCACACAAGATGCTATCGTGAGCTCCTCGAGGCTGGGGACCGCGTCTATCACTTTACCGTTGTATCTCCAGGGATTGTTAGCACAAGCCACGGCACATAGTCAGAGTTCACTAAATGCTTGTGGGAAGAGTAAATAAATATTTGTTGACTAACTGAGTAGTGTTCACTTATTCAGTCAACAAATATTTATTGAGTCAGAGCCCTGTGCTAGCTGATGTGTAAGGCGTCAAGTATACTGTGACCAAGACAAACAGTCCCTGGCCATGTGCAGCTTAGAGTCCGGAATCCTCTCCCCTTTTTCTACTGCAGCGAGGTAACGGATCTAAGATCTTATAACCTCTTACATAACTATCCCGCTCTCCTCTGTGTTCTCCTGAGCCATGTGTTATAACTCTTACACGTCTTCTCCTAAACTGCCTGTATTACTCTTCTCATCTCCTCATAGGCAAGGGAAAACCCTCAAAGGCAACTTTTTAATTTTTTTTTATGTGTGTGTGGTACTGGGGGTGGAACACAGGGGCTTTTCTACCTCTGAGCTACACTCCCAGACCTATTTTATACTTTATTTGGAAACAGGGTCTCACTAAGTTGCTGAGAGCTTCACTAAGTAGCCAAGGCTGACTTCAAACCTGTGCGATCCTCCCTTCTCAGCCTACCAGCGCTAGTATTACAAGCCTGCACCACCATGCCCAGCTAAAGGCAACTTTTTATGTCTCAACTTTTTGATGGTCTCAACTTTTTAGGTGTGTCCTATCTCAGTCTACATAGAATCTTGTTTTTATTTATTTATTTTTTTTTATTTTTATTTTTTGGTGGTACTGGGGGTAGAAACCAAAGGCTTTCTACCTCCGGGCTATACTCCCAGACCTATTTTATATTTTATTTGGAAACAGGGTCTCACTAAGTTTCTGAGAGCCTCACTAAGTAGCTGAGGCTGGCTTCGAACCTGCGCAATCCTGTCTCAGCCTCCCAAGCGCAGGGATTACAAGCGTGCGCCACCACGGCCAGCAAGAAGCTTGTTTTTTAAAAAAATTATGTTTCCGGACGGGCGTGGTGGCGCACGCTTGTAATCCCCGCGCTTGGGAGGCAGAGACAGGAGGATCGCGCAGGTTCGAAGCCAGCCGCACGCGCTGGCTTAGGAGACCCTGTTTCCAAATATAAAATGTAAAAATAGGTCTGGGAGTGTAGCCCGGAGGTAGAAGGGCTTCCAGGAACCCCAGTACCACCAAAAAAAAAAAAAAATTATGTTTCCACTGGACTTGGTAGGGCACACTTGTAATCCCAACTCTTGGGAGGCTGAGACAGGAGGATCGCACAGGTTTGAAGTCAGCCTCAGCTACTGACTGAGGCTCAGCAACTTAGTGAGACCCTGTTTCCAAATAAAGTATAAAATAGGTCTGGGAGTATAGCCCGGAGGTAGAAAAGCTCTTGCATTCCACCCCCGTAACACACACACAAAAATGTCCCTCCCCATGTTTCTCTATGCTGTTAGATATCAAAATAATAGTTGCTTATGGGATGAGAAGATAGAGCAGAAGGGGGCGGGGAGGGAGCTTTCTGGGATGGTAAAAATGTTATGCATTTTACTGGAGATGTGTCATTAGGTTTATATATTTGCATTTGTGTGTGTGCATGTATGGTACTGGGACTTGAACCCAATGGTGGGTGTTCTATCTCTGAACCACACTCCCAGCCCTTTTAATTTTTTTTTTTTTCAGAAATAGGGTCCTGCTAAGTTACCACAAACTGTCTTTTAACGTGCTATCCTCCTGTGTCAGCTTCCCAAGTACTGAGATTACAGGTGTGCACCACTGTGCTTGGCTAGGGTTATGTCTTCACTGGGTTGCTGAAGTATGCATATTTGTCAGACTGTTAGACAGGCAAGGTGTCGCGCACCTGTAATCCTAGAACTTGGGAGGCTAAGACAGGAGGATACAGGTTCAGGGCCAGCAGGCAGTAACATAGCGAGACCCTGTTTTGAAATAAAAAGGGGTAGGAATGTAGCTCAGAGGTAGAACACCACTGAGTTCAGTCCCTAGTCCCTACGCATACATGGACATTCTCAGATTGTACATTCACCATCTGTGTGTTTCACTGAACATAAACTTTACTTTGGTTAAAAGTATTTTAAAGAAAAACATGCCTATCAAGCGAAACGTTACCAAATAAAAAGTAAGTAAAAATAAGCATGCCAACATGGCCGGTGATCCCCTCACTCAAAAAGGAACACTACTTCCATTTTGACATATGTCCTCCTGATTTATTTTTACACACACACAGAATGTAGTATGGACTCAGAGAGAATGCAGTGCCTTTTAATTTTTAAGAAGCAGTATACTAGGCCGGGCATGGTGGCACACGCTTGTAATCCCCGCGCTTGGGAGGCTGAGACAGGAGGATCGCACAGGTTTGAAGCCAGCCTCAGCTACTGAGTGAGGCTCTCAAGCAACTTAGTGAGACCCTGTTTCCAAATAAAATATAAAATAGGTCTGGGAGCATAGCCCGGAGGTAGAAAGCCTCTGGGTTCCACCCTCAGTACCACCAAAAAAAAAAAAAAAAAAAAAAACCAAGAAGCAGTATACTAAGGGCATACATAAAAGGGTCTTTAAATTGCCTTTTAAAAGACGAGCCCACTAAACTAGATAAAAATCAGGATCCTAAATTTGTTTCCCAAACTTTTAGAGCTTGTGACAGCTTCATCTCATCACCACTGACAGCACCTCGTGAATGTGAACAGCCCTCCCTAAAGACCTTCCTTGACCAAGAATGATCCTCAGGCTATGATGAAAAGATTGCTAAACCTTAACTACCAGACAACCACTAACAGTAAATCTGTAGGCCAGCACCAGATTTACGGTCAGCTTCTGTTTAGGGGAATATTCTAGTGACTGAACACAATGAACGTCACCTCAGAATTCATTCTTATGCCCCCTCAGATTATTAAACTGTTAGAAGGCCCAATTTATGGCGTGTTACTATTATATTTATTGTTTAATTTGTGTAGATTCTAATTCAATGCAGGGACCCATATAATTGTATGGCTAGACTGCTGTGATGCACATCCTCATAAAACTTACCGCAGCATGAGATCATACAGGCAAATCTCACATTTATATCAGAAATTCAAACCACATCAAACTTAACACATAGTATTTGAAGTCAACAAAGCCACAGCCCACCTCGAACATGTCCTTTAAAAACGATTGCTAAATCCAGTTCACCGAGAAAACAACACGTGGGGAAATAGTCTACCGGGTCCTTTGTTTCCCGGTGGTGGCACACAGACTCAGACAGAAGGAGAATTATTTGAAACTACCCAGAAAATCTGAAAAGCAAGGACGAGAAGCAAAGATCTATGAGAAACAGAAACGTCTTTAGCCTTACACTTTTGGCAAGCGATAAAAGGCAGCTTTGGTGACAGCAGCCAGATGGAGATCAAATGACAACTGTGAGTTCATAATGGTCTCCAGCGCTCTGGCAAGCACTGGGGCAGTAGGGGAAGTGGGAGGGCTCTGCTTTACTGGTACCACAAGCCAATCTGGTGCACATCAGCGTTATCTGACGTCAGCTGAAACCAGTTCTGAGGCGCTGCTGCCCTGGGACCAGCTGCTAGATCCTGAAAGCGCCCTGGCTTGCCTCCGTGCATGCCCTGAGCTCCTGCCTGTGACATTTACAGGACGCTGCCAGTTAATTTATGCTCCCTACAGCGGGGAGGATCCAGATGTTGAGGCTGCAGTTGCTGATTTGAAAGGAGTTCACAAATACAGGAAGCTCTCAAAGGATAAAAGAAAAAACAAGGGTATTCTACCATGCATTTAAGAAATGCAATTGTTCTGTATTTAAAAACACACAAATGAGAAGAGTTTGAATAACATCAAGCCCAGCTTCTCAGCACAGAGAAGCACATCACTATCAAAGGTGCCCAAGGACACCTGTAATCCCAGTGCTTGGGAGGCTGAGACAGGAGGATGGCAGGTTGGAGTCAGCCTCGGCGATTTAGTATGATCCTGTCTCAAAGAGGACAGGGTACTAAGGGTGTAGCTCAGAGGTAAAATGACTTTGAATTCAATCCTCAGTACAAAAAAGAAAAGAAAAACTACGTAAGGATCTAAAATGTCAAGCAGGAGTAGCTGGGCATGGTGGCACACGCTTGTAATCCCAGCGCTTGGAAGGCTGAGACAGGAGGATTGCACAGGTTTGAAGCCAGCCTCAGCTACTTAGGCTTTCAGCAAAATAGTGAGATCCTGTTTCCAAATTAAAAAAAAATTTTTTTAAGGTCTGGGAGTATAACCCAAAGGTAGAGAAGTCCCTGCATTCCACCTCCAGTACCACAAAAGTAATAAAATGTCAAGCAGGAAACTGGGTGTGGTGGTGCATGCTTCTAATTCCAGCATTTGGAAGGCTGAGACAGGAGGATCTGGGTTTGCAGACAGCCTTAGCTACTTAGGCCCTTGGCAACTCAGTGAGACTGTTTCAGAATAAAAAAAAAAAAATAGGGCTGGAGTAAAGCAGGTGCATTGGACTCATCCGTGGCAGCATTAACATTCAGAGGAATTTTTCACAGCAGTAGGTGAGGGTTGGGAATCCCCATACTATTGTCATTAGCAATGATGGTCCAAATGTTGGAGAAAATCAAAATAAATCCAAAACTTTACTTAGATGAAAGAACTAAGCCAAACGTGGTGGCACACACCTGTAATCCCAGGACTAAACCAAGCGTGGTGGCACACACCTGTAATCCCAGGACTTGGGAGGCTGAGACAGGAAGGTCTCAGGTTCTAGGACAGTCTCAGAAAATAGCGAGATCTTGTTTCAAAGTAAAAAAATAAAATAGAGCTGGGATGGAGCTCAGAGGAAAAATGCCTCTGGGTTCAATACCAATAAGGAGAAGGAAGAGGAGGAGGAGGAAGAGGAGGAGGAGGAGGAGGAGGAGGAGGGCGAGGAGGACAAGGACGAGGACGAGGAGGAGGACGAGGAGGATGAGGAGGAAATAACTAAGAACCAACAAAGTGGGTGTCATAATTAACATTTATGGCCTTCTACTATGAGCTCTGTACTGTAGGTGTTGCATGACTACGTATCATTTCCTTTAATTTTCTCAATAACCTTATGAGATGGCTTTTGTCAGAAAAGACAAAAGAGATTAGGTGACTTGCCCAAGTCCGACTCCAGAGTCTGTGTCCTGAGTGCAACACCGATGTGACGTGAATTACAGCTATTCCAAAGAAAGAGTCCATGTGCTTGCGAGGTGAGGCTTATTAAGGACGTGTTTTGCATCCTGGCTCGACCACTGCAGTTTAACTAGTTTAACTTCTCTAATAGGTTACAATGTACTACCAACAAAATAAAGATGAAGGTATCCACCTTGCGGGTTATCAGGGGAGTCTAGTAAGGTCACAGGAATACAAATTTTATCATAGTGCCAAGCAGATGATAAGCACTGAACAAACGAGCTGTTTTATTAAAGAATAAGAAGTGTGGTCAGAGAGTGTCTTAAAGAAGCGGACAGGCTTTGAATCTATTGTAGTGCTGGCGATGGAACAAGTTCTGAATCTTCCAAAACATTCTGGAAGTCAGCTGGCTGCCGCACGCATTATATAAGAAAATCTTCTAAACGGGTGCACATGGGTTGAGGTCTTAACATCTTTGATTTTTGGGAGCCATGCTAATAAGTGTCTTAGATTTAAAGGAAGTTCTTTTTATTAATACAAACTTAGAGAAGAATGAAAGGAAGTAACTATGTCACAGATGACAAGTCGCCAGCGAAAGAGTAAAGCGCAGGCCTCGGTAAAAGCCTGGAACTGAAGGCTCCTCGCAGCCAGAACCCAAGAAGCCAGGGCTGTGGCTGAACTGAATGGGAGTAGAGTTTCAGGACCACAGATGGACTTGTTTTGATAGTTTATAGAAAAGACAGAAATCCAAACTTATAAAATGGAGAAGGGGGTCCAGTTGCTAGGGATAATTAGAGACATGCCAAATTAACCAAACTTAATTCAGATGGTCATTAAACAATGACCCCACCTGGTTTTCGGTCGTTTAACCATCTGTTGTAGCTGTTTCTTCTCAGATGGGAGAGTTCCCACCGACTCCCAGGTGTGACCTGTTTATCAGGACGCAGTGCCAAATCATACTCCTTAGCGCTTGGTAACCAGACAGCATTTTGAGGCTAATACAGAAAGTTGTAACTGAACTTCCACTGACCCATGGAGATGGGTTGAAATTTCTGAAAATTGATATCAAGCTATAAAAGCAGAGGAAAATGACTGTGTTTTTGTTGTTTAGGGCATTTTGGTTTTTCTTTTCTTTTCTTTTGGTACTAGGGACTGAACCTAGGGGCATTTTACCACTGAGCTACACCCAGTCCTTTTTTGGGGGGCGTACTAGAGATGAAACCCAGGGGCATTCTACCTCCAAACTACACCCCCAGCCATATCTTGTGTTCTTTATTTTGAAACAGGGCCTCACTGAGTTGCGAGGGACCTCACTAAATAGCTGAGGTTGGCAGCGAACTGCGATCCTCCTGTCTCAGTCTCCCAAATGCTGGGATTACAAGTGTGCACCACCACGCCTGGCTTCACCCAGTCCTTTTTGTTTTTGTTTGTTTGTTTGTTTTACTTTGAAACAGGATCTCACAAAGTTACTAAGAGTCCCAAGTACTGGGATTATGGATGTGTGCCACCACACCCAGCTGACTATGTTTTTAATTCCTTAGACATATTCTCTGCTGAATAAATTTTTAAGGTCCAGAAAAATAATATTTTTGTGGCAAGGTAAGGTATTACCGTTTTCCAGTGACTACAGAAGATTAGAGGATAATTATAGAGTAACAAAATTATTAAGTAAAAAATGCTAGAGCTGGAGAGAGGATCAATGAAGAAATCACTTCCATTAACATTGTATACATGAGAATACCAGGGTCAATCTCAGCATCCTGTATGGGAAGGGGAAGTGGGGAGAGAGCCGGGGGAAGCCCACCAAGGGCTGTGGGCATGCATGCCACCATCACTGTGCACTACATTATGGTGTGAGACTACAGTGCACCAATAAAAATAAAAAAATAAAAAATTCTAGAGCTGGAAGAAACTTAGAGAATGAACTTCTCCATTTCTAGTTACAGCCCAAGCATGTCTGGGGGGACTGTGGGGGTGGGGTATGGAAGTTGCACCTACAGAACTCTGCCCCCTCCCTGAGGGCTACTTCAGCTACACTTTTTTTTTCTTTTTTTGGTACTGGGATTGATTGAACCCAAGGCTTTCTACCTCTGAGCTACACCCGGCCCTTTTTCTCTTTTTATTTTGAAACAGTCTTGCTAGGTTACTCAGGGTCTTCCTAAATTGCTGAAGCTAGCCTCAAATCTGCCATCCTCCTGTCTTGGCCTCCCAAGTACCGGGATTATAGGCATGTGCCACCACACCCGGCTCACACTTCTGTGTGTGTGTGTGTGTGTATATATATATATATATATATATATATATATATATATATATATGGGGGGGTTATACCAAACATGTCTTTTGGAAAAAGAGAACTCTCTTAAAAATAAAAAAGGTTCACAGATTCTTGACACATCAGAAAACTGACAAATGGAGAAGGCAAACAGCCTGCCTAGGGTGACGCACATTCTTGGAGGGACATCAAACTGGACTTGTCAGAGTTGGCTGTGTATGCAAAGTAGCTACCTCGATCTTCATTTTACAGCATCATATCCAAACTTCCTTCAATACAAACCAAATCTAAAATAAAACAACCAAATCAGTGTATAAACTGGCCTTCGGTATTTGATGGTGATGCTTTCCTAAAATAGGGAGGACAGCTTGCCAAGGGTGAGGCTCCAGCTGAGGAAGCAAAATCCCTGACACATTTCTGCTTAGTGGCCAGGGATGCTCATAAGTCTTCCTCCTCCTGTATCTCAAGGGGACGAGCTAGAGCATATGGCCAGAACCCACACAGGTCAACAACAGAATGTTAAACACAATCCATCACTTTGCCTCGACTGATAGGGTCTGAGAAGCACAGAGGCGGAGTGTTCAGAACGGACAGCCAGATATCAGACTGCTCACTGCATTCTTTGGTTACTAAAAATGAGGCTACTTTAGACTTTTACGATATCAAGTCATACAGTAGCCAGAAAGAGTCAGAAAAAAATGTGGCCGTGGCTGATGCTTGAGACCAGTCATCCAGAAATGAGGGCTCTAAAAGGCCATGCCTGAGGCCCTCTTAGAAAGATCACAGTCTTACAGGGCTCAATCTTAAATGATCCTGTTTTAATATTTAATATCCTCCAGGCCTTGAGTCTGACATTTCACTGGCAAAGTAAAGGGGGGCCAAAGAGAGACATAAGAAGGGCATAGTATTCACAGGACAAAAGAAATTGTCTACGCAATATCAAAGTATAAGCTTTACTGATAGAAATTTCTATTAATAAAGATTACATGCTTAAAAGCACTGAAGCCAGCAAGAGGGCTAAAAGTTTAAACAGTAGTTAAGAATGCTCTGATTTTCCTTATTTCTTTTGTTTTTAGTTTCCTAAATATTACTCGGTTGCTTTGTTTTAATCTTCATTTGTATAGTTTACATGTTGCTTTTATAACAAAATACCCCATCTTAGTTCTTTTATATCTCCCAGTTCAAAATTCACTTTCAAGCCAGGTGTGGTGGCACACATTTGCAATCCAAGTACTTGGGAGGCTGAGACAAGAGGATCACAGGTTTGAGGCCAGTCTCAGAAACTTAGCAAAACATCTATTTTTTTTGTGTGTGTGTGTGGTACTGGGGTTCCTGGAAGCCCTTCTACCTCTGGGCTACACTCCCAGACCAATTTTTACATTTTTATTTGGAAACAGGGTCTCCTAAGCCAGCGCGCGGCTGGCTTCAAACCTGCGCGATCCTCCTGTCTCTGCCTCCCAAGCACGGGGATTACAAGCGTGCGCCACCACGCCTGGCCAAAAACATCTATTTTAAAATAAAGACTAAAAGCCGGGCGTGGTGGTGCATGCTTGTAATCCCAGCATTCAGGAGGCTGAGACCAGAGGATTGCGGTTCGCAGACAGCCTCGACTACAAGTGAGGCCTTCCATAACTTAGTGATACCTGTTTCAAAATAAGGAATAAAAAACAGGGCACAAGGTGTAGCTCAGAGGCCAAATGCCCCTGGGTTTCATCCCCAGACCCACACAAAAAATAATAATAATAAATTAAAAACTAAAGAATAAAATAGGGCTGGGGGTATAGCTTGGAGGTAGAATGCCCCTGGGGGTCAATCTCCAGTATCAACAAAAAAACTCACCTTTATAAAACCTTTCAAGGTTGTTTTCCTCCTCAACTCTTTATGCTACAGTGAAAGAACAAGACTTGAAGCTTGGCTACCAAGCACCTTTTCTTACTGGGTATTAGATGTGTCTATATTATAGGCTGGTAGAGGTCACAAATCCTCCATTTACAAAATGGACCAGTTTATGGCTCCTAAATATATATGTATATGTATATATATAATATATATAAAGAATAAAATGCAGATAAGGGCATACAACTCTATGTAGTTAAAAAAAAATACAAGTAGCAAAAGATGATTCTATCAAGACATCTTCCAAGGATGATCGTGGTGGCACATGCTTGTAATCCCAGCATTGTAATCCCAGGATGGAACCCAGGGACACCTCTGAGCTACACCCCCAGCCCTATTTTTATTCTTTTATTTTGAAATAGGGTCTCACAGAGTCGCAAAGGGCCTCACTAAGTAGCTGAGGCTGTCCGCGAACCATGATCCTCCTGTCTCAGCTTCCCAAATGCTGGGATTACAAGCGTGTGCCACAATGCCTGGCGCCTATTATCTTTTGAAAGATGATTTTGCTAATTGTCTCACTAAGTTGCTGAGACCGTGATCCTCCTGATCAGCCTTCCAAATACTGGGATTACAAGTGTGCGCTACCTCGCCTGGCTAGTAAAATGATTTTAAAAAGACAGAGAATGGCCGGGTGTGGTGGCGCATGCTTGTAATCTCTGCGCTTGGGAGGCTGAGACAGGAGGCTCACACGGGTTCGAAGCCAGCCTCAGCTACTTAGTGAGGCTCTCAGCAACTTAGTGAGACCCTGTTTCCAAAATAAAATACAAATGGGTCTGAGAGTATAGCCTGGAGGTAGAAAGCCTCTGGGTTCCACCCCCAGCACCACCACCAAAAAAAAAAAAAAAAAAAAAGAGAATGGGGCTTAGGGATCAGTAGTGTCACAGCAGAAAGGTTTTGCAACTTGAGTAGAGTGGACAGGCAAAGCCTTCTTGTGAAGGGGACTTGCAAGAAGTGGTGGAGATGAGGAGAGAGAAGACTTCAGGCACAGCATCAGCACAAAGGCTCCAAGCCAAAAGGAAGGACAAGGTAGCTTGAGAGGAATGAGCACACAGAATAGTGGAAAGCAAGATTCGAATTGGGAAAAAGAAAAGAAAGAAAAAAAAAAAGAAAAAAAATATATATTTATCAGCTTTAGCCGGGTGTTGTGGCTCACATTTGTAATCCCAATCCCAGCATTTGTGAGGCTGAGACAGGAGGATCACGGTTCACGGACAGCCTCAGCTGCTTAGTGAGGCCCTCCGTAACTCAGTGAGACCCTGTTTCAAAATAAAGAATAAAAAAGAGGGCTGGGAGTGTAGATATATATATATATATATATATATATATATATAGATATATAGATATATATAAAATGAGTTTTATGTGTGGGGTGGGGTATATGGGATGGAACCCAAGGGCGTTCTACCTCTGAGCTACACTCTCAGCCTGATTTTATTCTTTTATTTTGAAACAGGGTTTCACTAAGTTGCAGCGGACCCCACTAAGTTGCTAAGGCTGGTTTCAAACCTGTGAACCTCTCAGCCTAAGTACTGGGATTACAAATTTGTGCCACCATACCCGGCTTATATAACAGCTTTACTAAGCTATAACTCAGAGTACATACAATTTATTTATCCCAAACTTACTATTCCACGGAGTCCCCTATATTAAAAGGGTTATGCAATATCACCACTATCAATATTATAATAGTTTCATTGTGAGGAGCAGATTTTGGAGGATTTTTTTTTTTTTTTTTGCGGGTCTGGGGATAGAACCCAGGGGCATTCAACCTCCGAGCTACACCCCCTGCCCTATTTTTTTTTTTTTATTCTTTATTTTGAAACAGGGTCTCACTGAGTTGCAAAGGGCCTCACAGTAGCTGAGGCTATCCGCGAACCGCGATCCTCCAGGTTTCAGCCTCCCGAATGCTGGGATTACAAGCGTGTGCCACCACTCCCAGCTTGGAGGATGTTTTAAGGCACAAGAACAACACTGGATTCCTCTCTGAGTGAAAAGAGGAGACATCACTGTAACTGCTGGAGGTGGAGGCAGAAGCTGAGAGCGGTGGTCACACTCGGGGTGGGGGGTACACAGTGATGAGAAGGGTAGAGTGATCTTGGGTTGAAGAAGAGCCACCGCGATTTGCTAATGGACTAGATGTGAATTCTGAGGTAAAGGAATCAAGATTAACACCCAGGTTTAGGAGACAAACAATGGGAAGAATGGAATTACACTGACTTACAGTAGGAGCAGATTTAGGAGGATAACCAGGAGGGTAACTTTTGTCAATTTAAGTTGGAGATGCTTGTTGTACATCCATCCCCACAAAGATGATGAGTAAGCGCTGACCAGGTTGGAATGTATTTGGGAGTCATCAGCCTATAAATATTTATGGCCATGAGACAGCTGAGGTCACCAAGAGCATGAGGTAGATGGAGAAGAGGTCCAAGGAATGAGCTGTTAAGAGACAAGAAAGAAGGCGCTTTGCAAGGAAGCTGATGGGTGAACAGAATCACCTCTTCTATTTCAGAGTCAGGAAAATAAAAAAATCTGTTCAAGCCAGGTGTGGTGGCACACGTCTGTAATCCCAGAACTTGAGAGTCTGAAACAACAGGATCCCAGGTTTGAGGCCAGCCTCAGCTAAACTTAGCCCCTTAGCAAATTAGTGAGATCCTGTTTCAAAATATAAAATAAAATAAAATAGGCTGGAGGTGTAGCTCAGAGGTAGAATGTATCTGCGTTCAATCCCCTGTATCAAAAAAAAAAAAAAAAGGAAAAGAAAAGAAAGAAAAGGAAAGCAAAACAGAAAAGGAAGGAAGAAAGAAAGAAACCCTATTTAAGATGCAGGAACAAACCACCAATGGCCAATGGCCAATTAGTAACTTGGACCACCCACCTACCTTCCTCACCAGCGATCAGCCCACCAACAGAGACTCCCAGAACATTCCTTCTGGGCTGCAAGCTTCTGATGCACACTTTCCAGCTGGGAGGTGGGGAAGGGGGTGAGGAGGGAGTCCTTCCATCCCACACAGAATGGCTATTCCCCCCACCTTGGCTGGTGAGATGCAAGCACTTGGTGGCAGTATCAGGCAGTTGACCCCAAACTCAAAACAATGCCATGACTCCACTATCATAATTTTTCATAGCTGAAGAGAATTTCCCTAGGGTGAGGAGTTTCTAAACACACACAAAAGATGCAGTAGGGCATTATATTCTTTTTGTTGTTTGGTTGTTTTTTTTTTTTTTTTCTCCAAACTGGGTATGGAACCCAGGGACGTTCTACCTCCAAGCTACACTCCCAGCCCTATTTTTTATTCTTTGTTTTTGAAACAGTCTCACTGAGTTGCAAAGAGCCTCACTAAGTAGCTGAGGCTGGCCTCAAACCTCTATTCTCCTGTCTCAGCCTCCCAAATGCTGAGACTATAAGCATGCATCACCATGCCCAGCTGGCTACTAATATTCATTTTGGATGGTAGGTAACAAATTACTGCAAATTTAGTGGCTTTAAGACAACATCTATATATTTTTTCTTTTCTTTTTTGGTAGTGGGGATGGAACCCAGGGGCCTTCTACTTCTAAGCTACACCCCCAGCCCTATTTTTCATTCTTTATTTTGAAGCAGGGTCTCACTAAATTGCAGAGGGCCTCACTAAGTAGCTGAGGCTTGCTGCGAACCTGTGATCCACCTGTCTCAGCCTTCCAAATATTGGGATTAGAAGCATGTGCCACCACGACCGGTTAGCATCTATATATTATTTTTATATCTTATAATTCTGTCTAGGCATATCCAGGCACGGTGGCACATACCTGTAATCCCAGTACTTGGGAGGCTGAGACAGAAGGATTGCAGGTTGGCAGCCAGTCTCAGTAACTTAGTGAGGCCCTCTGCAGCTTAGTGAAACTCTGTGTCAAATTAAAAGTAAAACAGGTCTGGGGGTGTTGTAGTTCAGCAATAGAATGGCCTGTACCATAAAAAAAAAAAAAATACAAAAGAAAAAAAGTCTGGGCATGGCTTAGCTAGGTTCTCTTCTCAGGGTCTCAAGGTCTCAGAGGGCTAAGAATAGTGTTGACCAGACTGTGTTTCTATCTAGAGGCTTGACTAGGGAAGGAACTGCTCTTAAGCTTCCCCCGAAGGTTAGAAATAAATCATTTCTCTGCAGCTGTAGTTTGCTTCTTTCAAGCTAGCCATGGAGTGATAAATCCGATCTCGCTTCAGAGAAGGCCTCGTTCTCTTCAGAACACCTCAGCTGTCCGGGTCAGGCCTGTCCAGGGCAATCTCGTTTTCCTTAACTCAGAGTCAACTGATTAAGGACCTTAATTACACCTTCGAAGTCCTTTCACCTAGGACTTCGCGGTGGAATGCGGTAAGTCACGGGTGTGATAGCTCGGCTCCATTGCTGTATTCTAGTGGTTAAAGCGAGTCGTGTGCTTTGCCCATATCAAAGGGAGACAAAAAAATAAAAAAAAATAAGAAGAGTGTAACACAAGGCTGGGCGTGGTGGCGCACGCTTGTAATCCCTGCACTTGGGAGGCTGAGACAGGAGGATCACACAAGTTTGAAGCCAGCCTCAGCTACTTAGTGAGGCTTTCAGCAACTTAGTGAGACCCTGTCTCCAAATAAAGCATAAAAGCCTCTAGGTTCCACCCCCAGTACCACCAAAAAAAAAAAAAAAAAAAAAAAAAGAGTGTAACACCGGGGGCTGGAGATCATCAAGGCCACCTTAGAATTTTGTCTACCACAGCTAAGGTGAACCTTCATGTTAAATTCAAAGGGAAGGTTGGGCATGGTGACACATGCCTGTAATCCCAGTACTTGGGAGGCTGAGGCAGGAGAATCACAGGGTTCAAGACCAGCCTCAGCAACTTGGCAAGACTCCAGCAACCTAGTGAGGCTCTGTTTCGAAACCAAAAGTAAAAAGAGAGGGATATAACTCAGAGGTAGAATGCCCCTGAGTTCAATCTTCAGTATCACAAACTAATAAATAAATAAATAAATACGACTTTACCTATTGGAGCTTTATGCTGATTATAATAGCTACCTAGATATTATACTGATCTAGGGACAGTATCTGATTTACCATTGGATCCCAACTCCCCTCAGGAGTAATAACATTTACAAAATGAATAATCTATAACCTCTCTGATGTAAAAAGGCAATCTGCGTAGCTAAGTGCAGTTCCTACTTCCAGCCACGAGGCCCAGCTCAGAAGACACTCACTGATGAAACATTCTAGGTGAACTCAGTAATGGGGTAAAATGATGTAACAGATCTGAGTCAGGATGACAAATAAATGTTTTTGAATACTGGAAGACTAAGATTATCTCACAGAGAAAACTCCTCAACACTTGAACAAATAACTTTCCCTGAGTCCAAATATAGCACACAGTATAGTTCTTGAGTGAGGGAATAACCCTCTATTTCTGCTATTTTAGAGCACATTTCTACGGCATATAGTTGACTTAGGTGGGGCACTATTAGGACTGTGTTTCATTCGAATTGGTGTAAACAATGCACGGGTTCTACTGTCCCATAGCTTCCATTCAGATGACTAAAGTCATGGGACTTTCAGCATAGCTAGCTGATGACAGTGGATACTGTTTTGTCCCCAAAGCCAGTTCAAGCATGGTCATACAAATTAGATCACGAACTCTTTACAAAGAACTAGAAATTGTGCAGCTCTTGGTACATATAATAGGACATCAAAAAGTATTTTGCATTAATGTTAAAGGTGAACTATCTTAGAGACAACCCATGCAATGCACAGGCTGCAGGATTCTGAGGTCTTGTTCAACTCTCAGATTCTATTCAACTCAATAAATACTGTGATTCCCCTAAATGCAGAAATTGTGCTAGGTGCTGAGGACACCGAGCTGATGAAGTCACAGTCCTTGCTGTCAAGAAGGTCACATGATTTGCATTTCTTTGTTAGCTTGTGTCAAACTTCCGTTCTAGAGAACCTCTAAGAAATATCTAGCGGACAGGACCTTGGAGTTTCATGGAATGCAGTGCAGTAATTTCCAAATGATGACTCAGGCCAGATGTATAATTCAGATTTTGTTTGCAAAACTGAAAACGCTTTACAACCTGCCTGAATTTCAAAGATGAAGCAGGGCGTGGTGGTACAAGTTTGTAACCCCAGTATGTGGGAGGCTGAGATAGAAGGATCTCAGGTTCAAGGACAGCCTCAGCAAGTCCTGAGACTCACATCAACCTAGTGAAACCCTGTGCTGAGAGTGTAGCTCACAGGTAGAATGCTCCTGGGTTCAATCCCCAGTACCACAAAAAACAATGCTGAGGAGTGTGTGTGTGTGTGTGTGTGTGTGTGTGTGTGCACTCACACTTGCTAGGGATCGAACCCAGGACTTCACAGGTGCTAGGCAAGCGCTCCACCACTAAATTACATCCCCAGCCCCGATGTTGTGGAATTCTTTAACAAAGACACCTCATGTTCGGATTTAAGGTATAGCTATGAGACACACATGCACCCTTAGGTGAATTATGCACTGAAGACAACTATTCTTTTACTCATTGTTCCTTGTTGCAATGCAGCTAGAGACTAAGTGCACAATGGCAGCTCAAATAAATGCATCAGAAAAAACGACCTATCACTTTTCTTTTTCATTAAATAAAGATCAAGAGAGCTATTCTTTCTAGATATTTTATCTAGAATGAATTCTAGATAAAATCTAGATAAAATCTAGATCACACGGTACAAAATTCCCATGCACTTGTGCAAAATTTACTTCTGTGACCTTTAGCAGCTCAGTGACCTTAATAATATAAGCACTGTTTTGAATATAAGCAGGTGGGAGGCATTCGCGCCACTTTGGTAGCTTCATTAGGTTCATGAAGCGTTTTTGCATTTGCTGCATAAACTCATAGAACAAAGGAAGGAACTTTTGAACGATTCAGTGAACATCTTCATATTAAAGTTTGTTTTCAAGAAATGTGTAACTGCTTGCAGTTATAAAAGTCTGCTTTCCACCCACAAGTTGCCATTATCTCAAAGGTGAAATTTTAGCATATGACTAAAATGTCCTATAACTACAGCTTCATGATTCAGCATCTAACATCAATAATTCACAGTGAGATCATAGGATCTCTGTGGATGGTAGTGACATGCTCACTTGTCTTCTGCAAGGAAACTCAGGGCATATGGAGAGCATTTTGAATTGAGACTGTGGCGGGCTTGTCTGGGTATCAGATTTTCGTCTCTTAGCTGGTGCAGCAGGCAGAATGACCCTTCTTTGGGAAAGGCATTTTTTTGAGAAAGGTAAACTTGGGTTGTCAGGCTGGTATGTGCAGCAGTGGTCACCAGCTTCCTGAGGGTTTCCCGGAGCTACACGCAGCGGGTGGGAAGCCTTTCTCCTTTCTGTGGATGGAAAAGATTCCAGCTTGGTTCTCTGCCATCGCTAAACACAAATGTGTTGGTTTTTCTTTTTGAAAGTTCAACCCTTGAACTTTCCAAAAATAAACCAACCATCAGGGCACCGAAATACTATTACTACTAATAAGCAGCTCTGCCTAGACTTACATAAACAACACTTCTGAGGTAAACTGCCCGGGGGGTCTGGACACTATTTATTTATTTATTTATTTATTTATTTATTTATTTATTTATTTATTTATATCTGCTCTAATAATGACTAGATTTGGGTCCATTGACCCTGGGAATAATCGATTTTTATAGCCACCCCTTCAAACAAAAAATATAAAGGGATAACTTTTAGAAAGTGAACCATCTAGAAAAACAATTGGCAGGCTGATGCAGCCCAAGGGGAAGCCACCTCCCGGCGCTGCGAAGCCCTCCACTCCAGAGGGCCCCCACCGACCGGATAAGAGAGCCGGCTCGGGACCCCGCCTTCCGGGTCCCTGCCCCGCCTGCCTCCTCTCAGCTCACCTCCCGCGTAGCTCCTCCCCCTTCCGCTCCACTCAGCCTTAGCTCCCGGGCTGGGGTCAAATTGCCGAAACGGGCCAATTCCCGTGAACCAATGGCCATGTTCCATGCAAATGAAGCAAGACGTGATTGGCTGAGAGCTGGCCGGATAACTCCAGCTGGCGGAGCCCTTTGTCCTCCAGTGGCTGTGAGGCAGCTGCGGTGTTGGTGTCGTGACTCTGGACCAGGTGCTGGCCGGGGAGCGCAGGAACTAGTCAGCCGGAGGTCGGGACAGGGGCGGCCACTGGGCCGGCGGGAGCGCTCTGCACGACGCCGGGGAGCGATCGGAGGGGGCCGGCGCCCGCGCGCCCACGGTGGCAGGAGCAGCTCGCACGCCGCGCTCTCTGTGAGGGACCTGCAGTTACAATATGACTTTGGAAGAATTCTCGGCAGGAGAGCAGAAGACCGAAAGGTAAGCCGTTCCGCGGACCTCTGCCGTCCGCACTCCCCGCGCCTCTCGGTGCAGCCGAGCTACGGGAGTTTTGCCCGGGTACGACGAGCCGAAAAGTTTGGCGTGGGTCTCTCGGGGCCGAGCCCCGCCGGGGCTCTGCGGAGACAGCAGCGGCGACCCCCGGGGCTCGACACGGGACGCCGGGCTGGGGCGAGCGAGGGGTCAGCAGGGGCGACGCGGTCGTGGCAGCCCCGGGTTTGCAGACAGCCCGGGTGCGCTGCCCTCGGAGGGAGGGTCGTGGTACTTGGTTGGGGGGCGGCAGAGGCCCCCGAGCTGACGGGCCCCCTGGCCTTTGCCGGCACACAGGATGGACAAGGTGGGCGATGCCCTGGAGGAAGTGCTCAGCAAAGCCCTGAGTCAGCGCACCATCACCGTCGGGGTGTACGAGGCGGCCAAGCTGCTCAACGTGTAAGTGGGGCCGGCGCCGGCCCTCCGCGGCACCCCCTCCCCGCCCCCTGCGCCCTGGCGCAGCCGGGGCGACCCCAGGGCCCGGCGGGGGGTGCGGCGCCCCGGGGAGCCCCTGCGCTCACCCGCGCCCCCCGCTGCCCGCAGCGACCCGGATAACGTGGTGCTGTGCCTGCTGGCGGCGGACGAGGACGACGACCGGGACGTGGCTCTGCAGATCCACTTCACCCTGATCCAGGCGTTCTGCTGCGAGAACGACATCAACATCCTGCGCGTCAGCAACCCCGGCCGGCTGGCCGAGCTCCTGCTGCTGGAGACCGACGCGAGCCCGGCGGCCAGCGAGGGCGCCGCGCAGCCCCCGGACCTGCACTGCGTGCTGGTGACGGTGAGGGCAGGGGCAGGGGCAGGGGCTGCGGCGGGGCGGGCGGGAGCCCGGGAAGGAAGAGGGATGGCTGGGCGCCCCGCTGCAGCTGAACGGGTGGAGGTCGAGAGGGAGGCTGCCTTTGCCCTACTAAAGCGTGCGCTGGACTTTCAGCCGAGATGTACTAGTTTCATCATCGGGATTTTCTCTGGGACTGAACAAGTCTAAGCATGTTGGCTGCTGCCAGCAGCGGAAGAGATCCCTGTGAGTCAGCAGTCAGCCCAGCTACTCCCTACCTACATCTGCACTACCTCCCGTGACTAATTCCTTTAGCAGGGCAGATTAGATAAAGCCAAATAAATTCCTGGCTCACCCCTCATTAAGAAGGCAGCTCCATTCTCTGCCAGTCAAGGCTAAAAATAGAAATGGTGTAGGAGACAGACCTAAATTATTTCCCTAGAAATACTATTAAGAGAATAGAGTGGAATTTTTTTTCTTTGCAATCTTGTACATTTTTCATGGACTTTTTTTTTCCTGATGAAAACTTGTGGTGGGTAGACAATGTGGTCAGAGGTAAATGTGCTTGCTTTTTCTTCTGAATTTTACTTCTTTTTGACTGGTCTAGGGAAGTGGCAGGCTCCATTTGCTGCTCTTGAAATGTACTCCTCTTATCTTTTGGGAAGATAACAGGTGGCAATTCCAGTTAACTGCTGTGCAGCTTTCATCTATGTGCACACAGCATGAAAATATTTTTCAGAATTGTTTCACTTGTAGCACTGCCAGAGTACAAGTTTGGTAGGGCAAACCTGGGAATGATATCTCATGCAAATGCCGTGTGTGGTATTTATTCAGTTTTGCATGTGTGGCTCACATGTGTTTAGACTTTGCCGAGTAGAGGTTAATAGATAATTACCCTTAATGACTTTGCAGAAAAGCCAACTACCTGGAAGCCTTTGTGCTTATCACTTGTCTCCACGTCACATGGCCAAAATATAGCATGTTGAATTATCTTCCTTCCAAAATTGGTGCATAATTATTAGCAAGTGATGTACATGTGAAATTAATTTTTTCTAAATTTGTTCCCAGAATCCACATTCATCACAATGGAAGGACCCTGCCTTAAGTCAACTTATTTGTTTCTGCCGGGAAAGTCGCTACATGGATCAGTGGGTTCCAGTGATTAATCTCCCGGAACGGTGATGGCATCTGACTGAAAATAACTGAACCAAATTGCACTGAAGTTTTGAAATACCTTTGTAGTTACTCAAGCAGTTACTCCCCACACTGATGCAAGGATTACAGAAACTGATGTCAAGGGGCTGAGTGAGTTCAACTACATGTTCTGGGGGCCCGGAGTTAGATGACTTTGCAGATGGAAAGAGGTGAAAATGAAGAAGGAAGCTCTGTTGAAACAGAAATACAGTAAAAAGAACAAAAATTACCAAGAACTATGCGGGAATGAAAACTCTATATTAATTTAGGATGGTTGCATTACATTAAAATAAACCAAAATATGCTTTGTTGAAGCTTAAATGTGCAGCAGTAGTCTGGGTATTGTGGGTTCCAATGCCCTCGAGTCAAAGAAAAGCTGAAAGGGTTAATCATATTTTAAAACCGTATTTTATTGTATTTTGATGAGATGGTAAATTCTCAAAAGTTTTATTATAAATCGTACTAAGTTATTTTATGATGTGGAAGGTTATTTATGCTATACATTTTTTTTTTTGAAACACAATACAATAAACTGGTATGGAATAATTGCATCATTTCTCAAT
The DNA here is from genome assembly GCF_963383645.1 of Muscardinus avellanarius. Lineage (NCBI taxonomy): Eukaryota > Metazoa > Chordata > Mammalia > Rodentia > Gliridae > Muscardinus > Muscardinus avellanarius. The sequence continues at coordinate 59,063,317 of NC_137788.1, forward strand.
GTGTGCTTTTTTGTCTCTTGTTAACTGGGATTCAGTAGCTGAGGCTGGCTTCAAACCTGTGCGATCCTCCTGTCTCAGCCTCCCAAGCGCGGGGATTACAGGCGTGCGCCACCACGCCTGGCCTTAACTGGGATTCTATTAGCAGACATTTGACTGATGCCCTGCTCTACACTGGGTCAAAAAAAAAAAAAAAAAATAGAAAAACAGGGTTAAGGAAAAGGAAGTTAGAAAGTTAACTTGCCAAATTGGATACAAATAATTATAGTTCAGTGATGTTAGTTCTGTGATGAAATTGTGAACAAAATGTTGTGGAAGCAGAGAGAAGTTAAGAGCTACCTGCAAGAGGAGTTGAAGCTTTTACTGAGATCATTTTATTTGGATCTTAAACGTTTCATTTTTCTAAGTAGAACAAAGGGGTATTACTAGCAGTTGCATTCCCCCGTGCAAAGGTGTGGAGGAAGGCCTGAAGAATTACAACCTGTTAGGGAACATTGTGTGTGCATTCACCACCCCTGTGGCTTAAAGATAAGAGATATGGACCAGACTCAAGGGCATTCGGTGTCAGTCTTGTGCGTTTGGGCTGCTTTCTGTAAACGTGAGAATTCTGCAGAAGCCTTCACAGTCTGCAGAAGGAAGTAGCAGCGTCAGTTGTTGTAGGAAGATAACCCGGGGGCTGTTGGGAGATGGTTACTGGGATGAATGGCTGTAGGTAAAAAGGCCAGTTAGGAAGTGAGTGTACCAGTTGGAGGCCGTGCATTTTGCAGAACCATATTTAGGGAAGAACAGAAGTGGCCTGGCAGAGTTGTGCAGCGCCCTAGTGTTTTGTGCCTGACAGCTAAACATTTCCACCACAGTTCTGAGGGATCTAGTTAAACTATGTCAGATGGAAGAGAGGCAGAGAGCAAAGAAGCAAAAGAATTGAAAGCCTTCAGCAGAACAATCATCTTTTAGCTGGAACAGTCACTTGATAATTAACTGCAACAATCTCTTGTAGACAGATCCAAAGAAAGCAAAAAATGCTTACAGAGGCAAGGCCTAGCATTTTGCTTTGTCTACTTCTCAAACCAAACCCCTGCATGCCCCCTCCCCATCATCTATCTCCCATCCTTATCACGACTACCTACAATCAGGCAAAAGTAGAGAAAAAACAACTGACAGCAACAAAAACCTCGTGTAAGTTTCTGCATATCTTAGAGCCATGGGCCCTTCTTGCAATGAAGTTTCTACTTTTCCACATCTGCTATAAATGTGGGCTTTTAGGCCTTGTTTAGGTTTCTTGTATCTTGAAAGCAGTGTGCAAGACTGGAATTTAATATTTACTTTTTATATTACCAGAGGATTTTGAGAGCAGTGTTTTTAAACAGGAGGGTTTTCTTGCCTTCCTACTAAAGTTAGGGTTTTCAAACTTTTTTCATAATTACTGTTTGATTAAAAAAAAAAAAAAAAAAACTTGTGCAAAGATGACTGAATTAAACCAGGTAGGCAGAATGAAGAAAAGCAGGTTTGGTGGGAAGAGCATGAGTAGCAGCCATTCTCTCTCCATCCTCTTCTCACTTATAAAACGGAGATAAAATTGCCCATCTTGCAGAGTTGCTGCCTCGCCTTTGATGCTATTTATTAAATGCCTATCAGGTACCCGACACTGTGTTAGGTCCCAGGGCTGTGAAAGATGAAGAAGCACCTGCCTTTAAGGATTTAGTGCAGCTGGACTTGGTGGCGCACACTTGTCATCCCAGTACTTGGAAAGCTGAGGCAGGAGGATCGTGGTTTTCGAAGCTGGGCTTGGCAATTTATTGAGGCTCTCTGCAACTTAGTGAGACCCTTGTTTCCAAAGAAGAAATGAAGGATTTAGTTCACAATTTAGTGGAGATGCCTGATACCTTCAATACTAAGTGATAAGGGATGATAGGTGATGGGTGATAATAGTCATGTCGTCCTGATAATAGTCATACCTTCCTGGGGCCAAGTGATGTTTGCCAGGTCCAGGGAGACCTGAAAGATGAAGAGATCTTTAAAGGGAACATGAACGGCATTTATGTAAGAAGGAGGAATTGCAGTTCAAGTCATGTTTGGGGCTACTTTCTGGGGAATGACAACAATTATATAGCTTTATGCCAGAACTGATCGAAGCACTTCACCTCTTGGAACTCATCAGCACTCACAACTATCGTATGGAAGGAGATACTATTATTGTCTCTCTCTCTCTGCTGGAGATTGAATCCAGGACTTTGCCCATACTAGATAAGCACTGAGCTATACCAGCTCTACTGTCTCTGTTTTGAAAAGACTGATATATACAGAGAGAGTAATTTGCCCAGTTGTATTGTTAGTGGCAAAGCCACGGTGCAGTCATGCCCTCCAGAGATGGGTGGTGAAGTGGGAAAAATGGCAGGAACCAGACTAGGATTTTGCTGCCAGCCAAACCTTTTTTCCACGAAGTGATAAAAAGCACTTTAAAAATAACTGGTAGGGGCCAGGTGTGGTGGCACATGCTTGTAATCCCAGCATTCGGGAGGCAGGAGGATCGCGGTTCCTGGACAATCTTAGCTATTTAGTGAGGCCCTCCGCAACTTAGTGAGACCCTGTTTCAAAATAAAGAACAAAAAATTAGGGCTGGGGGATGTAGCTCGGAGGTAGAATGCCCCTGGGTTCCATACCCAGACCTGCAAAAAAAAAAAAAAAAAAAAAAAGTATAGCTAAGCAGTAAAGCACTTGCCTAGCATGTACATGTGCAAGGCCTTGAGTTCAGTCCCCAGCACCTTAAAGATGGGGGGAGAAAAGATTTAAAAATAACTGGTAGCTGGATATGGTGGCTCACTCTTGTAAATCCCAGCATTTGGGAGGCTGAGACAGGAGGACCATGATTCGTGGACAGCCTCAGCTACTTAGTGAGGCCCTTTGCAACTCAGTGAGACCCTGTTTCAAAATAAAGAACAAAAAGTAGGGCTGGGATTGTAGCTCGGAGGTAGAATGCCCCTGGGTTCCATCCCCATACTGCAAAATAATAAAATAAAATAAAATAAAATAAAATACAGCTTTCAAGATCCCTTCCCAGAATCATCTAAGTGAGGCTGCAATAAGACTAAGAATTTCCTTTCTTTTCTTGGTACTGGAGATTGAACCCAGGGTGGGTGTCTACCTCCAAACTACACCTCCAGCCCTATTTTATTTACTTTTTATTTGGAAACAGGGTTTTGCTAAGTTACTGAAAGCTTCACTAACTGGCTGAGGGAGGCCTTGAATCTGCGATCCTTCTGTCCCAGCTTCTCAAGTCCTGGCATTACAGCCAAGTGCCACCATACCTGACTACTTTAAAAAAATTTTTTTTGAAACAAGGCTTCAAAGTTGCTGAAGGGATTGCTAAATTGCAAGGGCTGACCTTGAACCTGTGTTCCTCCTGTCTCTGTCTTGCAAGGACTGAGATTACTGGTTTGTGCCACCAAGCCTGGCTTCAGAATTTCTCTATCGGGTGCTTCCCGTAATTCTCCTTAACAGGAAGTCTGAGGAATACCTCCCGCTTTCCTCGAGTTCCCACAACTGCAGACTCAGCTCAGCCACTCTTTTCAAATCCCCTGAATGGGGGAGGGGGCCGGCAGCATTCCCTCCTTGATGTCAGCCCCCCAGGAGCTGAGGAATGCACATTTCTCTGTAAAGATTGAAGAGATTCCCAGGGAAGAGGTGTAGCAGAGCCATTGGCCACCTGGGGACAGAGAATTTATGAGTTTACTGGACAAGTCATTAGAATCACATAAAGTGGGAAAGTCTGCAGACAGAAAGGCTCTTCCTTGAACCGATGGACCCACAGACCTTTAATGTGCCAACATAGTACTGGGCACGTAGAAGAAGGTGTTTGGCAGAATAAAGATAATCTGTTATTGTTACATGGGGTATCCCTCAAGATCAGGCACAAGGCAGGCCCTGGGAAGTGAGTGGGGTCCTAGTCTTCTTGTGTTCACTAGCACTTTCAGCCTTACAATATGCTTTCTGCACTTATTAATGTATCTGTTTCTCTGCTAAAGCAAATGAGCCCCAGAGAGGTTAAATATATATATTTATATATAAAAGCCGGGCATGATGGCACACGTTTGTAATCCCATCATTTGAGAGTCTGAGACTGGAGGATGGTGCTTCTGACAGCCTCAGCTACTTAGTGAGTGAGGCCCTCCGCAACTTAGTGAGACCCTGTTTCAAAATAAAGAATGAAAAAATAGAGCAGCGTTTGTAGCTCGGATGTTGAATGGCTCTGGGTTCGGATTCACCTCCAGACCCTCAAAAAAACAAAACAAACAACAACAACAACACACACACACACACACACCACACACACACACACACACACACACACACACACACACACACACACATATCCAAGATTCTCTGGTAAGGAAGCGAAAGAACCGAATTTTTCTGTGAATTCAATGCTCTTTATACCAGGGCTGTAGCAGGACAACCAGACAGCAGAGGAGACCCTGGGGGAGGATGAAACCAACTGAATCTAATCTTTTGCTCAACTGATAAGTGGGACAGAGCCTCAGGGAAGCTAAAGGAGATAAAAAGCAGGAGAAGAGAATTCTAAGAATTGTTCTCTTTCATCTTAGAACCTTGCTCTGAGAAAAGGATCTTTGTATCTATGGTTTTTATGCTAACTAACTTTTTTTCCCCCCTGAAATAAATTGGCCTGAGAAAGAATTTATTCAGAAGCAGCAATGTTAGAACTATCACTTAACATCTGACTTGATTGTCATAAGAATGTCTCACTTGGAGGAGTCCTATTTCACTTGGCTTCTTTGTGTAACTATTAAGGACAGGGCTGGCAGAAAGTTAGGAGGAAGAGCACATCAGCTGAGACAGTGGGCTTTGGATTCTGGATCCCAGCTAGAACATGGGAAAGTTAGCATAACATTTCTAAGTCTCTCTTCTTCTATAAAAGGGAGAAAGCGAACAAGACATTTATTGCCGGGTTGTAAAGATAACAGAAACAATGCATAGAAAGCACTTAGCTCAGACCCTAGAAACACTTAATAACAATGACATTTCCTATAAGTTGGTAATTTTTTTGTCTGTGTGTGTTTTCTATGTAATTATTTTATTCGTGTGTGTGTGTGTGTGGGGGGGGATTGAACCAGGAACATTCTACCTCTGAGCTACATATCCCTCAGCCCTATTTTTTTATTTTTATTTTTATTTATTTTTTATTTTTGGTGGTACTGGGGTTCCTGGAAGCCCTTCTACCTCTGGGCTACACTCCCAGACCTATTTTATATTTTTTTTATTTGGAAACAAGGTCTCCTAAGTAAGCGCTTGCGGCTGGCTTCGAACCTGCACGATCCTCCTGTCTCTGCCTCCCAAGCACGGGGATTACAAGCGTGTGCCACCATGCCTGGCCTCTTATTTTTATTCTGAAACAGGGTATTGCTAAATTGATGAGAGAGAGTCTCACTACTTGCTGAGGCTGTCCTCCAACCTGTGACCCTCCTGTTTCAGCCTTCCAAGTACTAGGATGACATTCATAAGCCACCACACCTGGCTCTATGTAATTATTCTAGGTTTGCAAATTTAGATAATTATCTAAATAATTAAAAAAAAAAACCCAGCAAACTACATTGCCCAATATGATTGAAGGTAGCAAGGCACCATCCAGTTACAGTATGTTAATTTTTCACTAATCTAGTTCCTCCTTTCCAGGAACCTAATTTAGTTCATCATCCCACATTTGGACTCTCAGAGTAGCTCTATATTCAGAATCTAGGTTGGGAACATGCTGTGTGCCAAGTACTGTGCTACAGCTTGCTCCGACAGGTGACAGGAGGTACAGTTTCTGCCTGCGGTCTGGGATGCGGAGTGCAGGGAGCTGCCAGACACGCGGACAACTTTCGAGTCAGTGTAGTGTCACGGCAAGTTGGGCATGTACAATGGGTGTGTGTGAGGGGGAGGGGGCCGGGAAGCCTTCCAGGAAATGGTGACGCTTGACATGAGTCTCGAAGCACCTTTAGGAGTTCATCAGGGAAGAAGGGTGTGACGCATGCGGCTCTTTCTGTGGTGTGTACTAGGGGATTAGGTGTTAAGGAAGCAAGGGGTGGGGATGGACAAACTGAAAAAGTGGACAGAGACAAACCCTGGGGGGCCTCGAATGCTTTTTCAGGAGCATGGACTTTGCCTGGCAGGCAATGAGGAGGTGCTGAGGATTTTGTATAGAGAAAAAAAAAAATGTTCAGATCTGGGTATTCTATGGTAGTGCTCTATACCAGAGAGTATTGGTATACATGACAGCGCCCCACTAAACCTTTTTTTTTGTGTGTGGTACTGGAGATGTAACCCAGGGGCATTCTACCTCTGAGCTATAACCCCAGGCCTATTTTTTATTCTTTATTTTGAAACAGAGTCTCACTGAGTTGCAAATGGCCTCACTAAGTAGCTGAGGCTGTCCTTGAACCACAATCCTTCTGTCTCAGCCTCCCAAATGCTGGGTTTACATGCCTGCGCCATGCCACCACACCCGGCTGGAGAATGACTCCAGGGGCATTCTACCTCCAAGCTACATCCCCAGCCCTTTTTATTTTACTTTTAAATAGGGTCTCTCTAAACTGCAGAAAAGTTCACTAAGTTGCTGAACTTGGCCCCAAATCTGCAATTCTCCTGTCTCAGCCTCCCAAGTACCGGGATTACAGGTGTGAACCACCATGCCACCCTGGCTAACCCTCTTTCTTTGCGCTGGGTAGATTTGTCCTGAAGGGCTGGCCTATCCTCCTGGCATAGCGATTGGTTCAGAGGTAGATCTGTAACTTCGGAAGGCCAATCAGAGGCCTTCCTGAGACTTCTGTCACAGCTGAATCTCTTCTGGTTTTGCCTGTCAGGAGGATACATCTATAATATTTGGCCTGTCACAGAGTTGAAGGCTATTCAAAACAAAAGGGCAGAGAAGAAACTGGAAAGCAGAGCTCCTGAATCCAGCCATACTTGAAGTTGGGTCTGTGGATTTTCACTTAGGTGCTTAAACTAGTTTCATTTGCAACTAAAAGTAGGCTGAGCAATTTCTGGCAGACATTCCAAACAAAATCTCTGAGAGATTTCTGGAATGTGGGACTTTAGTGCTAGAGCCAGGGCTGTCCCAATTTAACTGTGACAACTGGGTGCCCTAATGCCAGGGGCAAATCTGGAGTCTGGAGCCTCAATGGGAAGCTTTTGTGGTGGTTCAGGCAAGGAAGGACATGGGCCCAACTTGTTACAGTTGATTAGAAAACTACAGAATGGGTTTGATAAGTATTTGAGAAATCAAATAGACATGAGTTGGAGACTAGCATAAGGAATGAGGAATCTTTCTTTCAGCTCTTTTTTTGGGGTTTTTTTGTGTTTGTTTGTTTGTTTGTTTATTTATTCATTTGCGGTCTTAGGGATGGAACCCAAATGGGGCATTTCTGAGCTACATCCCCAGCCCTCTTTTTTATTCTTCATTGTGTGTGTGTGTGTGTGTGTGTGTGTGTGTGTGTGGTGTTGGGAATGGAACCCAGAGGCTTTCTACCTCCGGGCTATACTCTCAGACCTATTTTCTATATTATTTGGAAACAGGGTCTCACTAAGTTGCTGAGAGCCTCAATAAGTAGCTGAGGATGGCTTTGAACCTGTGCAATCCTTCTGTCTCAGCCTCCCAAGTGTGGGGATTATAAGCATGGACCACCACGCCCGGCTCTTATTCTTTATTTTGAAATAGGGTCACACTGAGTTGCAAAGAGCCTCACTAAGTAGCTGAAGCTGTTCTTGAACCCGGACCCTCCTGACTCTTCTCCCAAATGCTGGGATCACAAGCGTGTGCCACTGTGCCTGGCTCTCTGTTTTTTGTTTTTAAACAGAGTCTTGCTAGGTAGCTGAGAGTCGAGTCTCACTACATTCTGAGCCTGACCTCACAACTGCAATCCTCCTGTCTCAGCCTCCCAAGTACTGGGATTACAGGTGGGCGTCCCTGTGCCCAGCTGCGAGGTCATTCTTGGATGTCTCTCAGGTTTCCAGTTTGGGTACTTTAGTGATGTAATGCTACCAATTCAATTTTAGGGAGCTGAACATGTTAGTGTATGGCTGTAATCTGAGAGACTTGGGAGACAGGCAGGAGAATTGTAATTTTGAGGTAGCAAGACCCCATCTCAAAATAAAATCAAAAGGGCTGGGGCTGTACTTCAGTGATATGTCCTTAGACTCAATTCCATATATATATGGAATATATATTCTCTCTCTCCATGTATATATATCTATATATGTATATATACATATATATGTATATATACATATTTAGATATATCTCTCTATACATATATATGTATGTATCTACATAAATACATATATATGTATATCTACATATATATCTACATATATATATGTAGAGAGAGAGATTGAGAGAAAAAGAGAGGAGAGAATATGGGCTTAGTCCTGGACTTATTTTGTTTCGGAGCATTAGATGACTGTTGAAAATGTCCAGTAGAGCCGGGCGTGGTGGTGCACGCTTGTAATCCCAGCATTGGGGAGACTGAGACAGGAGGATCTGGGTTCGCAGACTGCCTCAGCTGCTTAGTGAGGTCCTTTGCAACTCAGTGAGGCCCTGTTTCAAAATGAATAAAAAATAGGGCTGGGGGTGCCCTCAAAGGTAGAATGCCTCTGGGTTCCATCCCCAGTACCGCAAAAAAAAAAAAAAAAAAAAAGGTCTGGTAGAGCTGGGCATGGTGCCACATGCCTGTAATCTCAGTACTTGAGAAGTTGAGACAAGAGGATTGCAGTTTTGAAGTCAGCCTTAGCAATGTAGGGAGACCTTATTTCAAAATTTAAAAATAATTTACAGAACTGGGGATGTAGCTTGGAGGTAGAATGCCCCTGATTTCAATCACCAGTACAAAAACCAAACCAAAACAAAAATCCAATAGGCAATAGATAAAGTTAATTCTTGGAGCCGAGTAATCCCAGCATTTGGGAGGCTGAGACAGGAGGATCTGGGTTCAAGGTCAGACTCAGCTACTTAAGTGAGGCCCTTTGCAACTCAGTGAAACCCTGTTTCAAACTTATGAATAAAAAATTGGACTGCCCTTGGGTTACATCCCCAGTACCACTACCATAAAAAAAAAAATTAATGCTTGAACATGAGGTTGAGGCTGGATGTTTAGACTTTGGGATCATCAGCATAGCGACTACGAGAGAGCACGGGGTCTCCAAGAAGAACAGGGAGAGTGAGGAGAGCTTTGTGGGCCCCGACAGAAACCTGGAAACTTAGGGGACACACAAGAAGGGACAGAGCGCAAGGAGGAGTCTGGTGTCACAGAATGGCGAGTTTATGGGAGAGGATGATTCACACTGTTAGAGGGGCCGGAAGGCTCCACTGAGTTTGGAAATTAGGAGTACGCTGGTCATTTTGTTGTGAGATAATAGTGGGAGTAAGACCTGGACTGTAATTCCCTGAGAAGGTGGCAGGTGGGGAGGAGAACGTTCACTGGAAATTTTTTGAGGTACTGAGGATTGAACTCAAGGGCATTCTACCTCCGGGCCCTTCTTAATTTTTATTTTGAAACAGAGTCTTGTTCAGTGCTGAGAGCCTTGCCAAGTGGCTGAGGCTGGCTGGGAACCTTCGATCCTCCTGTCTCAGCCTCCCAAGTGTTAGGATTATAGGTGTGTGCCACCAGGCTCAACAACTGAAAAATCTTAATAAAAGGTGAGAAGATGGGAGCGAAGTAGAGAGCTGAGGGTTTGGGCCGCATGAGGAAGTTGCCTCTCAGCCTGTGAGTCTGAAGGCAGCTGGGCATGATGGAGGTGTGTAGATGTGGGGAGGTGGCACGTTTTAAGAGCCATCAGGCCAGATGGCTCCAACCCCAACATGCACACATACACACATGCACTACACACATATACATACAACACACACATTCATACATGTGCACACGCCATGAGATTACACGTGTGCGCCACCATGTCCAGCTTATTTTATTATTTAATTTTTAATTTTTGTGTGTGTGTGTGTGTGTGTTCCTGGGAATGGAACCCAGGGGCTTTCTACCTCCGGGCTACACTCCCAGACCTATTTTATACTTTACTTGGAAACAGGGTCTCCTGTTTCGAAGTTGCTGAGAGCCTCACTCAGTAGCTGAGGCTGGCTTCGAACCTACAAAATCAATCCTCCTGTCTCAGCCTCCGAAATGCTAGGATTATACACATGCGCCACCATGCCCGGCCTTTTTATTTCACATTATGGAGAAATAAAATTTTATTTTACTATTTACACAGTGAACAGGAGGTAAGCGGGGGCAGGGGAGTTTGAAGAGGGCTACCAGGGTTTTATTTTTATTTATTTTTTGGTGGTACTGGGGTTCCTGGAAACCCTTCTACATCCGGGCTACACTCCCAGACCTATTTTTTTTTTTATACTTTTTTATTTGGAAACAGGGTCTCTTAAGCAGGAGAGGCTGGCTCCGAACCAGCGTGATCCTCCTGTCTCCGCCTCCCAAGCGGGGATTACAAGCGTGTACCACCACGCCCGGCCACCACCAGGGTTTTAAGTGAAGAAGTTAGCTGGCTGAGGACTCTTAGAAGGACTCTGTGGCATTTTGTCAGGGATGCAGTAGAGATTGGAAACACTGGCACCGGTTTTTCTCCACTATAGTTTATTCACCTTGTTCACTCTGTCTTCATAAATAACAAACGTTATCATATTAAGACTCTGATTAAAAATCTCTACCAACTCCCCACCCTATGGAATTCAAGGACACAACGTTCTTTTGCAGTGTCTGCCACATTCCACATCTCTGCCACAAAGATCTCTGTTACCCTGACACCCCAGGCTTCTTGAACACCGAGGGCATCCATCCATGCTGTTTTCACTGCTAAGACTGTCCTTTCTTTAGTTTTCACCAAAAAGCTCCTACTTACCCTTCAAAGCCCAACTGATACCTTTTCTGTATAACCTTTTCTGATAAATTCAGGCAGAGTGACACCTTAGACTAGCATTTACCCACATTTTGTGTCATTTATCCGTTTACCTCCTATTGCCCAATCTGCATTGTTCCCTTCTGAACTCTCCTGAGAGAGCCTTGTCTTTTCTGGGTTTGTTTGTTTGTTTATTTATTTATTTATTTATTTATTTATTTATTTTTGCGGTACTGGGGAAGGAACCCAGGAACATTCTACCTCCGAGCTACATCCCCAGCCCTATTTTTTTTTTTTTTTTTTTTTTTTGGTGGTACTGGGGGTGGAACCCAGAGGCTTTCTACCTCTGGACTACACTCCCAGACCTATTTTATACTTTATTTGGAAACAGGGTCTCACTAAGTTGCTGAAAGCCTCACTAAGTAGCTGAGGCTGGCTTCGAACCTGTGCGATCCTCCTGTCTCAGCCTCCCAAGCGCGGGGATTACAAGAGTGCGCCACCACACCCGGCCCATCCCTATTTTTTAGTCTTTATTTTTGAAACAGGGTCTCACTGAGTTGCAAAGGGCCTCACTAAGTAGCTGAGGCTGTCTGCAAACTGCGATCCTCCTGTCTCAGCCTCCCGAATGCTGGGATTAGAAGCGGGCACCACCACATCTGGCTCTGGGTTTATTTTAAGGATAAACCTACCACGGTGCTAATGTGAGCTACAACACTCCTAGTAGCTATTCAACAAATGAGTGAATTTCTCTTTGTCCCACTTCTAAAATCAAGGCCCTGCCACTCACACTCAGTGTTTGGGAATAGCTCTCTATAATGCATTTTTCCTTAAAAATTCTTTCCAGTCCTGCTGAGGAGTTAGTAGCTGAGGTATAAGGAAGTGATTCTTTAAATATCTTTTAAATACCTATAATTATTCACAGCAAACCCACATACTCTTCTCTGACTCCATACCCTGGACATTGGCTTTTCTCCCAATTTTCAATTCAAGGAGGAAAATGTTAAGTGACTTAGGGTGGAGGCGGTAAAAACCAACAGAAATGAATCGTTCTCCCTTTTCCAATTTGTGAAAACTCAGACGAGAGGAAGCATTAATTGTCACTTAGCTTAGAGTCTTTTTAATAGAAGAGGAAACAAAAGTAGAGGTCAGAAATGTCCTAAGGTCGCAAAGCAAATTGGTGGCAATCAGACCGGAACCTGCATTTCCTGGTTTTAAGGAACGGTAGTCACACTTTATCCCAGGTTCCAATTTTCAAGGTTTGTTACCCACAGTCAACTGAGGTGGGAAAATATTAGATGGAAAATGAGACCAGAAATAAATAATTCATGTCTTATTTTGTTATAGTATTAATATTTATATTGTGGTAATTGTTGTTTTATATTTATTTATTTATTTATTTATTTATTTATTTATTTATTTTTGCTGTACTGGGGATGGAACCCAGGGCATTCTACCTCCAAGCTACATGCCCAACCCTATTTTTAATTCTTTGTTTTGAAATAGGGTCTCACTGAGTTGCAGAGGGCCTCACTAAGTAGCTGAAGCTGTCCGTGAACGACAATCCTCCTGTCTCAGTTTCCCAAATGCTGGGATTATAAGCGTGTGCCACCATGCCCAGCTAATTGTTCTGTTTTATTATCAGTTACTGTTATTAATTTTTTACTGTGTCTAATTTTTGAATCAAACATTATCATAGGTATGTATATATAGAAAAAAATATATAAAATATAGTTTTGGTATTATCTGTGTTTTCAGGCATCTCCTATGGTCTTGGAATATATTCCCCGTGGTTAAAGGAGAATATAGCCAGGTGTGGTGGCGCACGCTTGTAATCCCCGCGCTTGGGAGGTGGAGACAGGAGGATCACGCTGGTTCGGAGCCAGTCTCGCTGGCTTAAGAGACCCTGTTTCAAAAAAAAAAAAAGGTCTGGGAGTGTAGCCTGGAGGTAGAAGGGTTTCCAGGAACCCCAGTACCACCAAAATAAATAAATAAATAAAAAATATATTTTCCCTTAAATAATACTAAGCAACATGAACAGTGTGTATGTGTGTGTGTGTGTGTGTGTGTGTGTGTAGTTACTGGGGATTGGAGCCAGGGACATTCTATCTCCGAGTTATACTCCCAGCCCTTTTTATTCTTTAACTTGAAACAGGTCTTGCTAGATTTCTGAGAGTCTCACGACGTTGCTAAGGTTGGTTTGAACCTGCAATCTTCCCAAGTGCTGGGATTATAGGCATATGCCACTATGCTTGGCTAGATTTTTTTATTTTTATTTTTTATTTTTGGTGCTGGGGATTAAACCCAAGGGGACTTACCTCTGACCTTTCCATTTTTTATTTTGAAACAGAGTCTTGGTAAATTGCTGAGTGTTTTACTAAGTTGCTAAGGCTGGCCAAGAACCTGCAATCCTCTTGTCTCAGCCTCCCAAGTACTGGGATTACATGCATGCGCCACCACGCCCAGTTCTACTGTTTATTCTTATGTGAGGGTCCAAGATATTACATATGCATATTACATATTAGTGCCAAAACATTACAAAAGAACTTATTTTCTACTTTACTTATTTTATTTTAATATTCTCAGAGTTACTGTCATTTTTTAAACTCTCAACTCAAACCATCTTACAACTCTATGAAGACAATCTGTGGATCATAGAATCTGGCCGGCAGAGGTGTAGGAGCTTCGGATTGATCTGTGTCTTTTAGTTGTAGTTTCTTCTCTCAGCCTCACTTTCCTCATCTATAAGATGTGGTTCTGTCATATCTACTTTCCTTTACACAGGTGTTGTTTGTTTGTTTGTTTGTTTATTGGTAGTACTAGGGGTGGAACCCAGGGGCTTTTCTACCTCCAGGCTACACTCCCAGACCTATTTTATATTTTATTTGGAAACAGGGTCTCACTAAGTTGCTGAGAGCCTCACTAAGTAGCTGAGGCTGGCTTTGAAACTGTGCCATCGTTCTGTCTCAGCCTCCCAAGTGCGGGGATTACAAGCGTGCGCCACCACGCCCGGCTTCACAGGTGTTGTTTAAACAAGCGCTTGTTGTGTGAGCCTTAAAAGGGAAAACACACGTAAGGCACCAGACCGGTGTCTGGAGTTCTGTTGGCTCTCTCCTTTCCCAGTGCCTTGCTCAAATGTCTATAAATATTGGCAGGTGTTGCGTGGCCCATACTGAGGGCAGATCTAAAAGGTTTATTTAGTTTAGAACAAAGCATTTCAAATGTATTGGCCATGGGAAAATCCTTCAAAGTTCAATGTAGAAATGTGATTATATATGCTCTACCTGGGCAATCCTTGGATACCCTTCTCAAGAGGGATGTCCCTCCCCTCTCCTCTCCTCCCTCTTTTCCTTCCTTCATTCCTTCCTTCCTTTCTTCTCTTTTTTTTCTTTATGGTATTGGGGATTAAACCCAGGGGTATTTGACCTCTAAGCCACATCCTCAGCACTATTTAATTAAATTAATTAATTAATTAATTAATTAATATATTTTTGCGGGTCTGGGATGGAACCCAAGGGACATTCAACCTCTGAGCTATACCCCCTGCCCTATTTTTTATTCTTTATTTTGAAACAGGGTCTCACTAAGTTGCAGAGAGCCGAGGCTGTCCACAAACCGCCATCCTCCGGTCTCAGCCTCCCGAATGCTGGGATTACAAGCGTGCACCACCACGCCTGGCTTTTGTTTTTATTTTAAAACAGGGTCTTGCTAGGTTGGTAAAAGTCTCACTACTTGCTGAGGTTGTCCTCGAACCTGTGATCCAAGTACTAAGCACCACCATGTCTGGTGGATGATGGTTTTCTGGATATAAAGCCTCTGTACAACTTTTGTCTTATCTAAGTATAAAATGTGCATATATTTTTAAAAAATGTTAATTGGTTTATTTAAATCTATTTTATAGGCCGGGCGTGGTGGTGCATGCTTGTAATCACCAAGCTTGGGAGGCTGAGACAGGAGGATCGCACAGGTTTGAAGCCAGCCTCAGGTACTTAGTGAGGCTCTCAGCAACTTAGTGAGACCCTGTTTCCAAATAAAATATAAAATAGGTCTGGGAGTATAGCCTGAAGGTAGAAAGCCTCTGGGTTCCACCCCCAGTACCACCAAAAAACCAAACAAACAAACAAACAAACAAAAAAAATCTATTTTATAGGGAAACTTCACATTGCTACTTATACTATTTCTAGTTTTCCTAATATATATATATTTTTTGATGGTACTGGGGTTCCTGGAAGCCCTTCTACCTCCAGGCTACACTCCCAGACCTATTTTATATTTTTAAATTTGGAAACAGGATCTCTTAAGCCAGCGAGGCTGGCTCCGCAGCAGTGCAATCCTCCTGTCTCCGCCTCCCAAGCGCGGGGATTACAAGCGTGCGCCACCACGCCCGGCTTTATAAAAATTATATAACTAGTAACTTAAAATGTTTATTTGCGCCTGGAGGTGTAACTTGGTGGTAGATTGTGGTGGTAGATTGTGCAATTAGCTTGCACAAGACCCTGGGTTCAATCCCCAACACCAGAAAAAAAATTGTGTATTATCTAAATCTTACATGCCAACCTTAAGCTTGTCCTTACCCTGATGTCAGGGGACATTACTGACCCAGTCTGTCAGTGCTTGACTCAGAGGATGTACTACTGCTCTCATTTGTTCAAGGGGTGACTGCTTAGCCCTGTTCTACAGTTAATGTCCTCAAGTACCAGATTTAAGGTCTTCTAGTGAATGAAGCTCTCCCTTCTATCACTAAGCAGGGTGTATGTGGAGGGGTTCAGGGTAATTAGGTCTAGAGACTAGAATAGTAACTCAAATAGTTGTCTAGCTGCCAAACAACCTACCTTCTCTTCCTATACCCTAAGTTCCCCAGGTGGCCTCAAACTTGTGATCCTCCTGTCTCTGCCTCCCGAGTCACTGGGGTTACATGTGTACACCACCACACTTGGTTTAGCTGTAAATTTCTTAGACTTCAGAGCCTGACACAGTACCATCATGCATCTCAATTATTTTAGTTACTTGCTTTCATAACAGTCTAGACTGTCTGGGAGAAATTAGTCTAGGAATACTTCACATGTATGTTAATTCCCAATGGTGAAATATGTTCTTTTCAGCAAAGCTGGAATGTAAGGAGAGGAAGAAGGCTGAGGTTGATTAATGGAGGAGCTACATCTGAATATGTGTAAAAGTATGAATACAGCATGGTTAACCTGCACACTCATTGCTGGGAGGGGGAGAAGGGGAACAGGTGAGGGGAGAGGGCACCAAGCACAGTCTAATGTGTACTATTTTCTATATCCACATATAAATAAAATTAAAACAAATTCCCAATGGTGCCTAAAACTTCTACTCCTGTGTGCTGAACATTGCTGTCTCCATAGTTGTCTTATGGTGTCAGTGGCCTTGATCTACAGATCAATATAATCATTAGCACTTTTACCTGGAATTTACTTGGATTGCACTTTCCTCCAGGGCAAAGGAAAGATTGGTTTCTGAAAAAATGGATAGATGAGGTGAGAATTTCTTAGACTAACAGCACATGTTTGCCCAGGGTTGGCCTATGGTTTTAATGGCCTTAATTGATTTGAATGACTCAGATAAGAAGACAGCTATTGGAGCAACAGAGGCCCATCCAAAGGTAAAGGTTATGTGCTGCACGGAGGGAAAGGTGGAGTAGCAAGTATTGCCATGGTTTGAAAGCCAGCTAAGCACTAGCCATGCCAGGTTGTGCAAAGACAGCTAGAGCTGACAGGGACCAGGAGCTAAAACATGGTTGGATCTTAAGCCAAAGGCAAATGTGGCCACAGAGAGGAAGGAACAAGTACTCCAAAGACTGTCTATCCTAGCAAAAAGCCTCCTAGTGAATATCCATGTATTTATGTGTAACTGACCCTATTGCCAATGGAGAGCTCAGGATGGTTCAGGTGTGATAAGAATTGGAAGACTATGCACCAAGCTGCCACCACTACTTGGGGGTGTGAGTTTCTTACTCACAACATTGAGGTAGTGTATGTTTCACCTGTCATGTTCACTTGTATACTCTCATTTCAGTCGCATCACCCTCCTTCATCCTATCTTTTAAGAAACTCTTTCTTTTTTTGGTGGTACTGAGGTTCCTGGAAACCCTTCTACCTCTGGGCTACACTTCCGGACCTATTTCATATTTTTATTTGGAAACAGGGTCTCTTAAGCCAGCGAAGCTGGCTTCAAACCAGCGCAATCCTCCTCTCTCTGCCTCCCAAGCACGGGGATTACTAGTGTGCGCCACCACGCCCTGCTAAGAAACTCTTTTCTATGCAATCCGATTAAACCCCTCAATACAGTTGGATTCCCCCAAGAACCACAAGAACTTTGGGAATTTGGTCAGAACTGTTGAAATTGCTTGTAAGTCGTTGCTTAGTACTCATAACCAAAGCACCTGAATTCCTCAGTCCTTTACAAGAAAGGGTTGAGTTACCATCATTTGTTCCCACTGTGTGTGTGTTTGGAAGACATTGGTGTGTGTGTGTGTGAGTGAATCCCAACCCTGGGGAAAAAAGGTCAGAGGAGGAGACAGGACACCTTCAGCAAACACTTGGTGAATATGAGTCACCAGGAATCTAATGACCTTTCCATTTGTTATCTGTTTCCATGGTCACAGCTGGGCCTCAGGATGGGAAACAGCCCTCTATGTCTAGGGAATCATCATGTCACTCCTTAAGAACCTCTCAGGTATCCTTGCTGCTTACAGAATAGACACTTGCATGGGAGCCCTTCTGAACAGCAGCTTTGTGTCTACTGTTCTCTTCCTTCTGTCATATCCTCCCAAAACTTCATGCCAAGGCACAGTGTTTCTGCTTCTATCAAGCTCCAGCAAACATCCCTCTCTTGGAAGCCTTCTCAGAGGCCTCCCTGTGCTCAGCCAGTCCCTTTCTCCCAGGTCTCCCCTGAGCTCCAGGGCTTCTCAGATGGTACTATAATGACAAATGTATGCATCTGGCGGTTCCAGCCTCTTCACTTAGATGCTGAGGGTCTCAGGCTGGTGTGAGTCATGTATCTGCGTGTACCTGCCAGACTCTCAGCACTCAAACCCCAGCAGGTGTTTTGAAAATGCCAAGTGAATGAACCAAGAGAGATGGTCTTTCATTCATTTATTGAGCAAAACACAGGTAGAATGATACAACGAGGCACTGACCCAGTCAAGACAGCAACGGTGCTCTTAATGAAACTTCTTTCAAATTGGTGAACATGCTAGCTGTGAAGTCAATGCTTTTATTCCTTCCAGAGAACAGATTTCAAACAACGGTCACAGTGTTTAGGTTAATAAGATGCTGGACAGATGAATAGCCAAAGAATGTTACAAAACAACAAAATCTCACCAACGATATATCAAATGCAAATTTACTGAGACATTGAGAAAATATGTGTTTGTAGTTACAAGGCTAAAAACATCATTACAGGAACCAATTTTGTAAAACTAGGTGGGGGGGAAGCACTGTATAAGCCTTTCGTAAGCTATCAAGGAGTGTACATGGTGGACAAGCCAGTTTTCTATTTGAAGTAGCTTATAGCACCAACACGTTGGCAGGGTCAGTGAGGGACAGGGAAGTGAAACTGAGGCAGCTGGAAATGGGAAGGGACCACAGCCATTGTCTGCTTGGTTTACAAATGGAGAAGTGGAGGCCCCGAGAGAGGAGTGCCTTGTCCAAAGATCACAAGATTGACTGGAAAATGACTCAGGGCTAAAATCCAGGCCACTGATGGCAGGTAGGTATTTTACGTTAATACACAAATGTCAATCTATTTGATTTGATGTATTTTATCTTACCCACAGGCCTATCATAAAATAGGGCAGTACAATTCATACCATACTCTAGTATTGCCTTTATTTCATTGAGAGATGACTGACATGTTCTGTTGTTCACTTCTTGAGCCTGTATATATCTTAAATAAAAACTCAGAGTCATCAGTCAGATGGTACCATCTTAGTTATAAATTGGCGAGAAATTGGCATCTGAAGAGGAAATTTGGCACATCTTCCACTATGTAAACTAATCTATGTCTCAAAATTACTAATTGTTGGTATAAAGGTTCTTTTATTTGATAGTTTAAAGATTAATAAAGTACAAACATATCCAAACATAGAGAAAGCAATTCAGGCCTTTCCTTTAAAAGGTTAGTATGGTATTTTTCACTTTAATAAGGTAAGAAATTTAAAACCTTTTTATTTTTTTAGAAAAAGAAAAAAGTACTTAGCTACAACTCATAGCTTGAGATTGACCTGGCATATAAAGCATTATCCCTATTTTTAAAAATGTATTTCTGTAAACTACTTTGGAGTCATGACATTTTGTCTAGCCTATCTTGCCATGGTCCTGGGACCTCAACTGTATGGATTTATGATGAACTAGGGAAGATATAAAAAACAAAAAGAACAAGAGCACTGTTAACAAAAGCAGCATTAAGGAAAAAATCTACTTATAGTATTTAAATAGTTTAATGGGTATGAAGCCACGAGCTTGCCTGTATATATTATAGAAATGTGTCATTGCAGTGGTTGTTGGAAAAAAACAACACATATTGGGCATCTATCATTATCATAAACCAACTGCTGCAGACAGTTAAACTGTGGCTTCTTAAGTAGAATAAAGCCAGATAAATAAAAGTGACTTCTGCATATCATATGTATGTATACATATATTATATTTTCTCACATAGACGTCTACTTATAAGTAAATCAACATCTAGCTACAATTTTCCCCCTCTTGGGTTCAGCATCAAAGGATTTATCTGATTCCATTTTTTCCCCATGAACACGCCCCACACCTGTTAGGAAGTTACATAACATTTATACTCATAGCCTTTATTCTATCTGAGCAGCGAAAATAAAATGAAATCTCCTGGGACCTCAAGTCCATTTCTTCCCACTATGAGCTTATGAACAAACATACAGCAAAACATGTCTGTTTGCCACTAGGCAAAAGAGGGTTAACGTGCTAAAGAATAAACTATATTTGCTACCAATAACGTGCACGAGATGGTATGATAAAAGCAATTTCAATGGAAAGATTCCATAATAAGCTGCATTATAAATATGTAAAGAAACATGTTAAAAACTAGAGTGAAAATAAGGTTAGTGTTCTGAAACTATCAGTAGAAAAATATACTTATAAAAAAAGAATGTCTCATTAAGTGAAGCATTCAATGTAAAGTTGTCTTTTCAGTGTACATCCCCAATTTCACCTTTTGCAAGGTACAAGCGTCATCTCTCTGACATAGGTGCCTATGATTTACCTGGAACTGCAGGGCTCACAGGACCGGCAGTGCTGTGACTGTCACAGGTCCGTTCACAGTGCTGAGCAGCAGGGCGGTGGGGAGAAATACTGAGCACGCTGAAACCCTCTAAAAAGAGTACTGCATGTGTTCACCGTTGGTGAGCATGACATTAAACTTTGAAAGGGACCTACTTTCTAGGGCAGAGCATACACAGGTAGGGGAAACCTCTGTAAATAACTCCTTGGGGTAGAATCCTTTTTGAGGATGTTTTTACTTCTTCATTAGAGGTTCCTTTTAATGAATGGAAGGTGGATTAAAATTTTACCAGCCTTGTGTATGGTTTGGGCCCCTCAGTGAGCATTTGAAAAGGACCCTCTCTTTTCTCTGCTGAAGTTGAGACACTCTGTTGTCTGGGGAAATGAATTCCTTTGGGATCCTCACTGGACATTTTGAGGACAAAAGGGCCATCCTTATGTCCAGAAGAGGATCGAGGAACTCGAAATCCAGCTGCCAGGACTCATGGAGTGCGGCCCCTCTTGGGAGGCCTGCATTCCCCTTGGATGGCTTGTGGACCAGGCAGGGATGAAAGTGCAGACATCTGAAGAGGGCCGGAGTGTCCCAATACCATAACTAGTGCTCCTACGTTTCTATCCCACCACGATCCACCTTCCTGGGGCTGGAGAGGGGGATGTCACCTCTGAAAAAGGATGCTCTAGCAGCACAGGAAAGACACAAAGGGGCAAGGGAGAAAGAGAGGGGGCTAAATTGCAAAGCTAGGCTGGGAAGAGCAGCTGGATTTTACACATTTCTGCTCCCCTCTTGGCTGGGCTCACAGTTCACTGTCTGTCCCTCTAATCACTAGAGTTGACATTTCAGAGGTGTGTTCCCCTAACCCAGCAAGGGTCCCAGTGGTCTCTGCCCCTTCTCTTTCTCAGGATCACTGAAGCCCAAAATATCCTTGTTGTCTAGTACCTTACCAAAGGGCTTTCAGTTCAGCTTTAAGTTTTTCAGTTGGCATGGTTTATCATAACCTAAGAAGTCCAGCGAGATTTCAAGAGAGATGACTTCATCGCCTGATTATGATGAATAGAATCTGTAGGATGTTCTTTATTTTTTGTACAATAACTATATGAAAAGATTTTTTTATTCCACTTACACACAGCTCAAGATAAAGATATCACATCTGGATTTGAAAAATTGATGTATATATAGAGGGGAGTTCTAGTAAGGAAATAAGCTTCAATATGTGTACACACACAAGACACACACGTACACAATTACACCCCCCCCCCCCCCCCGCGCACAGCACTATACAGGTTGGCACAAACCTTATCAAGGACATAATATGATTTACAGGTTTTAGGATTGAAGTTATTCTTTGCAATTTAATTTGACAGGTGCTTAGGCAATTTAGGTCTTGGCATATCTGAATCAACTGTATATTTAAATATATAATTATGTTTGCAAGAAGGGCCAGGTCAACTTTGCTTAAACAGTAACCCAATATGATACCATAGTTACTAATTGGAAAACAAGATTGTTATTCTGTATTAAATCAGTAAAGGGTATTTTAAAGAGAGGGCAACTTGGACAATGAAGACCTCAGAGTCCATTATTCCAAGTGAAGAGCATTTTAGTTATTAGCAGTGGTTACCAAATAAGCTGGAGGCAAATCTCTTCAAGGAGCTGCTTGTATCTGCTCTGTTAAGAAGAGGTGAGAGACGGCTTCGCTGTTTCACTATAAGATGATGCAGGTTTTTTTATCCTTGAAAGGGTTTTCTGAAGTCGGTATGCCTATCAGCAGAGGGTCACTCCTGGCATGCTCCTCGCAGTAGGACATGAGGTCTGCAGATGCCTTTGAGACCTTGGAGAAACCAACAACAAAGGAAATACTTTATTCATGGATGTCAGGACTGCCTGTGAATGATGAGCTACTGGGTGAAGACTGATTATTATTATTGTTATTATTAATACATTTTTATGGTACTAGGGATTGAACCCAGGGGTGGTTCTACCACTGAGCTAGACTCCCAGGCCTTTCAAATTTTTATTTCTTGACAAGGTCTTGCTAAGTTGCATAGGCTGACCTTGAACTTGTAATCTTTGTGCCTCGATCTCCTAAGTACTGGGATTACAGGCATGTGCCACTGAGTCTGGCTTGAAGACTGATAATGAGATTCAGAGCATCACTCTCAGACTGCATGTCAGGTACAAAGGGAAACGGTTTCTGGCAGGTATGGTGTTCTTTAACTGGTGATCAGACAAGTTGGCACCACATTTTCCCTTGTATGAACGCTGAAGACACCCCACCAACTAGCTAGCTGGAATTCTTGCCAAACCCTTAACCAGAACCTAATCAGCAAAGGATTACAACCCAAGTGATTGTGACTTTGCAAAATGAGAGCCTTGGAATCTTCAAAAATGGACTGTGCGTTAGATATTATGACTAGATAATTCTGGAATGCAAATAACTTTCAAGTGGCTAAAGAAAAAAATTACATGTGTTTTGTTAAGTATATGTACAGATTGGGGGTGTGTGCAAGTGAACATGGCCAAATGTGAACAACTGGTGAATCTGGGTAAAGAGAATATGAATGTTTGTTGTTACAAGCCTTCTGTAGGTTTGCAGTCTTTCAAAACAAAAAGTTGAGGGTGGGGAAGGAAACGTGTGTGCAAATCATGGGACTGTTGTATCTTACTTTCTATCCAAAAAAAAAAAAACAAAAACAAACAAAAACAAAAAAAACCCAACTGAAATGCAGAACAGAGTTTTAGAACTGAATTAAGGGCTGGAAGCCAAAACTCTAGAGCCAAATTGTGCAGCTTTGAGATTTATTGTTAGGGAGATAGGGTTGTAGCTCAGTGGTAGAGCGCTTGTGTAGCATGCATGAGGCCTTGGGTTCTACCCTCAGCAATGCAAAAAAGCAAAACAAAAGAAAAGCAAGGGAAAAAAAAAGCAAATTTAACAAACAAGAAAAGACTTACTGTAGAGATTGGGTTTGGGGGAAATATAAAGAACAAAAGTAGTATGGGAAGACGCAGTGCCTTACTCTGGTGTGAGTGAAAATACCAGATACTGCTTCAGAAGTTGGGGTGGGAGATCTCCGGGAATACTCAGGTCAGCAAGTTAAGGCCAGGAGTGTGGGGTAGCACCCCTGAAGCTGGCACAGGCAGCCAACCTCCTGCTTTGAGGACAGGTGACTATCTTCAGCCCCCCTCCAAGGAATTTATCAGGTGACTGCTCCAGTTTCTAGGAAACAACCTAGACACAACATTCCAGGGCTCTTACTGCCTAGTCCTCTCTTGGGACTGAGGGGAAAGACTTCAAAGTCAGCTGACTTGAGAAACACATTCCCGATTCTCTATGGGGAGCCACCATTACTCACCCTGGGGGTAGAAAGCGGCCATCAAAGGCACACACTCAAAAAGCAGCATTTTCTTACAAGGAAGACACTGACTGTTGACCTGTTATCCAAGGTGACCTCCACTGCTCGGATACTCTAGAACACTTGCACATTCCAGTGGGATTGGAAGTGTTTATGAAACCCACCTGGGATCCTGTCCCAATTTAGACCCCACTAATTGCGGGACCTGCCCATGTCCAGTCAGGGAAGGCAGGTCCTTGGGAAATCCTGCCCAGGGTTTAATAAACAGAAGGGCTAACTGAGACATTTGGATCCTTGGCTCTTTTGAAATGAGGCCTGTGCTAGGTAGAAAACGAAAATTAAGATTCTGAGACCCTCATCCTGCGGCAGGCAGATCCTAGAAGCGAGTTGAATCGAATGGCATTATCTTTTCTGAGCTGCACTCCAGTCCTGGCAGAGCACAGGGACTGAAGAGCATGCACAGTACAGCCTTTGCAGCTCCTTACCTTTATTCTTTCGATGGATGCTTCTAATCTTAATTGCTGCACAGTTCTCCTAGCCTGGGCTATGTTGTTGGTACTTGCCGTCTTGCTGGACATCTTTAATGACTGCTCCTCCCTGAACTCTGTAGAGAAATTTTTTTCAAAAGGTGAATGACAGGCATCATTAAGTCAGTCAAACATTCTTAACAATGCATGTTACTTTAAGGGAAATAAAGGTTCTGACCCAACCATGACAGCCTCTTGGGAGCTAAAATGCCCGTCAGCAATCTCAGTGGCGCTTGAGTGTTTCAGCTTGTCACTCATCTGAGTATCTCCATACATCTTTGGTTTGCAGGAACCCAGCACTAGCATCCCAACATATAACATTTAAGTGGCCTTTTACAGATTTTTTTAAATGAAGAAACAAATACACATAAACATTTGCAGTAGTTAAAGGGCTTTCAGCAAAAGCAAGCATTTGCTGACAGAGGCCACATTACACATTATTTTGATATTACTACTAACCTACTTTAAACAAAAGACTGAAGGTGATTTCTTTCAGGCTCTCTTAACCAACTCTCAGGCTGATGCAAGTCTGGTGACAAAAAACTGGGCAAGCTCTCCTCTAGAAAGCTGTGCACAGAGAGTACATTTTTTTTTGAGTGCTATCAAGATATGCAATAGTTTTGAAAATGTTAGTTGGGCAGGTAAACAAGTCTTTATTCAAGAAAAAGTGAGAACCTTTCAGCTGAAAGACTCCCAATGATAAAGACAGGTCCTCAGTAAACGTCAAATGAGATACATGAGTAGCTGAAAGTGTGAAATAATTAATGAAGCTTTATCATTCCTTTCTCTGACCTCTCCCTGGCCAAGGCACTTGCTAATCCCATTACCTTCCCCAGATGTCTGGCCAGGTTTCACTCTCCTCCTTAGCTTGAGCCCTTGGATTCTAGGCTGCTTTCTCTGCCTAGCTCCCTGATGTAAAGCAACTGAAACAGCCTGGCACTTGAGCTTTGACCTGGCTGGTTAGCTGGTGGCACATTTCAAGAGGAAGGGGGGGCCTGGGATGAGTGTGGCCTGGTGCCTCTGCCATATATGGTAAGTTCTCTCTGGGCATGGTGGTGTCTGGAGGAAAACACAGAGCTGGCAGGCCTGGCAGCAGTGTGGCAGTTTTATGAGTCATAGGAGCAGGTGGACAGTAGGTGTGCCTCGCCGCGCTATGCAAGGGTTCAGCAGTCCTAGGGCACCGTGGCGCCAGCAGCAAACCCTGGAGGATTCCACCTTCTGCAGAGCCTACAGCTGTGCAAAAGCTGCAAAATACACCAGCCATTCACAGGCTCCAGGGTGTCCACTGTGTGTGCACCCCGGGCTCCACGCTGAGTTTTGCCAGACTTAGGATGTCTCCAAGGGCTCAGCTCAGGGCTCAGACCTTCTGAGGAAGCTTAAGGTCAAATGCACAGATAAAGCTGCTTTTAGCTGCATGTAGAATTTTCCATCAGGCCTCATCGGCAGGCTTTGCATTCCTGGGTGTAGATCCTGCCTCCACCACTTACCAGCAGGGTGAAACCAGGCAGCCTCCTTCACCTCTATGCGTCCCAGTTTTCTCACCTGTCATATAAAGCACTACTACCCATCTCAAAGGGTTTTGGGGGATTCAGTGGCTGATGCACAAGTAGTGTTTAGCAGAGGACCAAGGCGCTCCATAAACTTCAACAGCTAGTATTGCTTTTATCCTAGAGTCTTCACACCAGCACTATGAACTGGGGCTTGTGTTTACCCACCCTCCCCCACCCGGTCAGTGGCCTTCGGGATTCTGACCCAGTGGTCTGGGTGGGGCCATGGGCATCAGCACTTTGAGTGCACCCTAGGCAGCTCTGCCACAATCTAGTGCCCAGGCAGAAGGGAAGGGTTGGTGACAGCCAAAGATGATTTCCTTAGGAAAAAAGAAGCCCTAGCAGAACAGGAAACCTGAAGGAGGAAGCATGCACGTGGCAGGGCAGGCTGCCCTTTTCTGGTCCTGGCCTTGGGCGACCTGGTTTCAACAGAGTCCAGGACCAGCTGCCTCTTCCAGGGATTCCTCAGTCATTTGGCCCCACCCTAAGGGGAGGCATACAATCTCCTCCCCCAGTGCCGGCCACACCCAGCCACCTGGCCTAGCCCAGTTCTCTGCTCCCCTAAATGTGATTGAGGCTGTGGGTAACCTCATTCCATTCCCTGCGGCTTGTGAAACTGGACTCCCCTCCAGCTGGTGGCTGTCCTCAGGCCCGTCCCCTCCAGCATGGGGACAGGACACCTTTTCTGATAGGTCTGTGGTTCCCAGGCTGCCTCCTCAGGATTTTCTAACTGTTCCCTTTGCATGAGAATAATGCCAAGTAGTCTCTTCTCACCCTGCAGGGCACACAGTTCCCAAGGCCTGGACAGGTTTTTCTGTAATTGCAAACAGGTCACATGCAGGGAGACTGGATCAGTCCCTGTTCCCACCTGCGTGGACATAAAGCAAATGGTCCGTGGTTGGCCTCTATAAGAAGCCTGGGTAGGTGCCTCTCAAAGTGGTGAGATAATTGGCATCGAGTACACGGAGGACTTTCTTTCTGCATGATTAAATTATAATCAGGACTTAAAATAGCTAGCTAGTAAGAAGCAATAAAATAAAGTTAAAAAAAAAAGAGAAAATCCACAATTCACACTTGTCAGCCCTGAATTCATGCGGCTTTCTCGATTCTGATGTCTGTTCAGATCTCCTTCACTGGAGGGCCTCCTCTTTGCTTCCTCAGGTTCCTCTGGGGAGTCCTGTGGGTTTCAAGCTCTACAAGCTCCATAAAACATGTCTTTCTTTCTTTCTTTCTTTTTTTTTTTTTTAAAGAGATGGGGTCTTGAGGAGGAGAGTGGCTCATGTTTGTAAATCTCAACTAACTGGGAGACTGAAGTAGGAGGACTGCAAGTAGAGGCCATCCTGGGCAACTCAGTGAGACCCTACTGGATAAAAAATAAAAAGGGCTGGAGATATAACTTAGGATATCAGTGGTAGAGTGTCCCTGGGTTCCACCTTCAATACTACTACAAAGAGAGAGAGAGAGAGAGAGAGAGAGAGAGAGAGAGAGAGAGAGAGAGAGAGAGAGATTGATTGATTCTTATAGAGAGGTCACTATATTGCCCAGGATAGCCTGGCACTCCTGGGCTCAAATGATCCTCCTGCCTCAGCCTCCTAAGTAGCTGGGACAAAAGCACGAAATGCAGTGCTCAGCCTATATATTTTTTTGTACTGGGGATTGAACCCAAGGGCATTTCTACCTTTGAATGATATCTGAAACCTCTTATAAAATTCTTTATTTTAGCCGGGCCTGGTGGCGCACACTTGTAATCCCAGCATTTGAGAGGCTGAGACAGGAGGATTGTGGTTCACAGGCAGCCTCAGCTACTACTTAGTAAGGCCCTTTGCAACTCAGTGAGACCCTGTTTCAAAATAAAGAATAAAAAAATAGGTCTGGGAATGTAGCCCGGAGGTAGAAGGGCTTCCAGGAACCCCAGTACCACCAAAAATAAATAAATAATAAATAAATAAATAAATAAAATTCTTTATTTTGTTTCAAAATAAAGGGTCTTGTTAAGCTGTTCCAGGCTAGCCCTGAACCTGTGATCCTCCTGTCTCAGCCTCCCAAGTAATGGGAGGCCTGTGCCATCACATCCAGCTATTCAATACATTTTTAATTCATGCTACGGGTACTTGGTACAGTATGCAGAGAACAAATAGATAAGACAGGTATAGCTTCTGCCCTAAAAGAGATAAACAACACTAAACAACTAAAAGGATCCAACCTTGCCAGTGCTCTGCAATCCTTTCCTGAAAGTCTCTTCCCATCTGCAGGTACATGGATAACTAGCTAAAGTTTTGGACATGGAAATTTTTTTTTTTTACTGCATCACAGACTCACTGAACACCAAACAGCTGTCTACTGAACACTGTATAGCATTAGTTTTGGGAAGCTAATTGTGGGCATCCCTGGAAAACATTTTACAAGGGGCCACTGGAAAAGAACATCATCTCTGATTATCACTTTGTTCCTGTGGAGAAGTCAGATTGAAACTGTATAGTTTCAAGTTGAGGAGCCTCCTGGAGGGACATGGAGTTCCTCAGCTGCCTCTGTCTTGGCAGGGCCCTGTGCCTAACTCCTGAGTGGCAGGAGGCGCTCCCAGAGCTGGGCCAGCTGCAGCTGCTCTGCACTGCCTCAACAGCTGGGGCAGAACAAGTCTGGGAGGCTGGATAGAGGCATCTCCATACATCTCTGTGCCTCCAGAGGGTCTGTTCTGGTCTCCTCTCAATGGCAAGGGTCTGTAGCTATTTCTGCTGGTAGCCCAATTCCTTACACCAAGAACAGCTTCTAAGCAAACACCACCTAATCTTTGTATGGGACCTGGAGAATGCATGCTGCCTTCACACATCTCATTTCAGGACGCCTCACCACAATCCGGCATGGGGCATTGCTATTCCACCCGTATTTTACAGGTAAGGCAACAGGTTAGAAAGATAGAGACAGGTGGATCGCAGGTTTGTGGCCAGCCTCAGCAACTTAGCAAGGCCTTTTGCAACTTCCTGAGACCCTGTTTCAAAATTAAAAATAAAAATAAAGATGTAGGTGTAGCTCAGAGGTAGAATGTCCCTGGGTTTCAATCCCCAGTAACTCCTACATATAACCCCCCCCAAAAAAAAAAAAGGGAGAAAGAGAAGAAAAGCTTGTTTCAAGGTAACCCAGACTGCATACTTTGAGCAAAGCTTGTAAGCCTTTTCTCTTCAGAAACTACCCCTCCTGTATGCTCCAAGAACAGGGTGCAATTCCAATTAAATCGATTCACAAATACTCGGGACATCACGGGAACATTCCACACTGTGGCTCTTAATCAAGAGTGACTTTGGCCCCCTGTGACCTGGAGTCAAGGGCTTGCCAACTGCTGTGTTTATGCAACACCCCTTCTGGGAAAAAAGCATCTGTTTGCATATGTAGTGCCTGGACTTCTGCTCTCATAAAAGCAGGAGCTGGGCAAGGAAGTTCTCTTGGAGCTCCTGGGCAAGGACTGAGTCTGCATCCGGGGGTCCTGAGCCCCCAAGGTCCCATCCTGCCCCAAAGGGTCAGGGCCTGTGTGAGCCTGTGCAGAGGGCCATGTGGGGAAACTCTGGCTGTCCCTCTTGCAGCTTTACTTTCGGTTTTGCGTAAGGGTAAGAGATTTGAATAAACACACGCAGTACTTCTCCAGTCAAATCATTTACATTGGTTTTAATGCTGTAGTTCATCTGAATTCTCAGCTTCCTAGAAATTCCCAGGAACAAGATGTCTCATTAGGGAAATATGGACATTTTAATCTTTGTGGACGGGGCCTGCAGAGGAGGGAAGGAGGGAAAGCTTCCCCAGCATACTCTGGAGCACACTCCGGGAGCAAGTCACCGGGAAGCCCCTGGGTCTAAGTCCCAAGCCACTCGGGTCTGGCTGGTAACTGAATCACTGGAGAGCGGCCAGCTTTCATGAGCAAACCAACACGCCCCTGTGGTTATAATAAAAGAGTGGCTTAAAGAAAAAAAAAGACCACAGGCTTCTATTCCCCCTCTGACCTTGCTTTCCACTTCAGATGTCTGACCCTTCTCTGTAAAAGGAATCAGGAAGACCTACGCCAGAGGGTTTTTTAGGGGGGCAGAGAGGCGCAGCACACAACGCACCTGGCATGTGTCAGTGAACCCGCGTTTACTAAATGCTGGGTCCCTGGGCGTGTGCTTGGTGGGAAGCAGGAGGAAGATTCAGATAGCTACTGAAGAATTTCAAAGCTGTGGGACCAGGTAGCAACCACTTTCTAATATGGCCTCAGTGAAAATGTGGGGAGCGCGCAGCGGGTTGTTAGGAATGGTTTTTCTATTCTCAGAAGCATTTACTATTCCTCCCAAAGTCTGCGGGCCGCAGCCAGGCTGCAGATGTGTTTGGTTGGGCCACACACACAGAGTTAACTCCAGTGTGTTTTAACTATAAATTGATTGTGGACATTTAAAAAATCGAGAGATTTCACTTTAAAAGAAAGATATATGGAAAAATCAGAATATCCTACAAAGTTGGGCTGGCTTGGAGTAGTGCTGCCCCTTCAGTATCTGCTGGCGCACCTGCCCGGCCTTCTATTTGAACTCCTGATGCTGCCTTTACGCTAGGACCTGGATATCCAGTTCCAGAGACACGGTCAAAGATTAGCCAGGGCACCTGCGCTCACACCCCCACTTCCCACTTATGTAGCTCAGAGGCCCTGAACAAGGCCTGGAAACTACTTAAACCTCAATTTTCTCATGGGACAATAATACTTCTTCCTTCCTTCCATCCATCCATCCATCCATCCATCCATCCATCCATCCATCCTGAAGCTAGAAGAGTTCTACCCCTAAACTATACTCCGAGCCCTATTTTAGTTTTTTTGGACACAGGGTCTCACTAAATTGCAGAGGCTAGCCTCAAACCCGCCACCTTCCTATCTCAACTTCCCAAGTACTGGGATTATAGGTGTGTGTCACTATGCCTGGCTTACTTTCATATCTAGTGTGTGTGTGTGTGGGGGGGGTTACTGGGTGGGGATGGAACTCAGGGGGGCATTCTACCTCTGAGATACACCACCAGCCCTATCTTTTAGTCTTTATTTTGAAACACTGAGTTGCAGAGGGCCTCACTAAGTGGCTGAGGTTGGCTTTGAACCACGATCCTCCTGTCTCAGCCTCACAAATACTGGTATTACAAGTGTGCACCACTACACGTGGCATTATTTTCATATCTTAAAAGACTGTTATGAGTGAGTCAGGCCTGGTGACACACACTTGTAATCCCAGTATTTGGGAGGCTGAGACAGGAGGATCGCGGTTTGAGGACAGCCTCAGCTACTACTTAGTGAGGCCCTCTGCAACTCAGCGAGATCCAGTTTCAAAAAAAAAAAATAATAATAAAGAATAAAAAATAGGGCTGGGGGTGTAGCTCGAAGGTAGAATGCCTCTGGGTTCTATCCCCAGTACCACACACACACAAACAAAGATTGTTATGAGCATCAGATATGTGAGGGGCTGAGAGTAGAGCTCAGTGGTGGAGATCTTGCTAGAATGTGTGAGGTCCTGGGTTCTATTCCTAGCATTATAAAAAAGAAAAGGAAAAAGGAAGAGGTGGAAGAAGAGGAGGAGGAGGAGAAAGAAAAGGAAGAGGAGGAAGATGAGGAGAAGGAAAAGAGGAAGAGAAAAGAAAAAGCACATGGCTTTAATATAGAGACTGCCTTTCCTGCGTGTTTGGCACCTGCACGCTCCTCGCTTGTACCTTGTGACACTCAGCCCTTCCCGGTGCCTAATGGATGGGCACTCGGCAGCAGTTGTACCTTCTCCTTCGTGTGCCTCCCTGAACTGCAGGGCTGGAAAGTGGAAGCTGACAGCTCCCAGCATTGTGGCTGAACTGTGTCCCCCACAGATTCATATGTTGAAGCTCTAACCCCCAGGACCTCAGAATGTGGCTGTATTTGAAGACAAAATTTTTATTATTTATTTGTTTATTTTTTTGGTGGTACTTGGCATGGAACCCAGGGACTTTCTACCTCCGGGCCATGCTCCCAGACCTATTTTATATTTTATTTGGAAACAGGGTCTCACTAAGTTGCCGAGAGCCTCACTCAGTAGCTGAGGCTGGCTTCGAACCCATGCGATCCTCCTGTCTCAGCCTCCCAAGTGCAGGGATTACAAGCATGCGCCACCACCACGCCCGGCTCAAAGACAGAATTTTTAAAGAGGCAACTGCATCAAAATGAAAGCATTAAGGTGAGCCTTAACCCAGTATGACTGGTGTTCTTATAAGAAGGGGGAGAGAGAGAAGACTAGGAGAATCGGCCATCTCAGCCAAGGAGGGAGTCCTCAGAAGAAGCAAATCCGCCCAACACTTCGATCTCAGACTTGCAGTCTGCACAAATGTGAGCGCTTCGGCTGCCATTGCTCAAGCCCTCTCACCTGCAGCCACCGCTTATACATTCTTGGCAAATGAACACACCTGGGTCCTCCTGCTCCTGGGGCTCTGGTCCGCGCAGGCAACACCATCCAGTACATTTAGGCAAGGTCTGACAGGTGGAATCGAGGGAGGCGGGTTTGCAACTACCTGGATTATTCTGCCCACAGCAGGCTGACAGGCAAGTTGCTGTTTGTGGAGGTGAGGGGACCTCCACTGTCCGGTCACAAGCACCCAGGTACTGAGAGGACAGCGAGGCGGGGGTTGTGACAGCCTCCTGATCTGCACTCCTGCACCTCCAGTCTTGAAATGGTTTGGTAAGCATCTAACTCCCAGCTCTAAAGCCCATTCTGTGAAAACTGCCCAGAGCACTTTGTTTGCTGTAACTGAACCACGAGCAATGCACAATTATTAACTGGGTGTTTGGTAAGCCATGAATAACTTAAGAGATACTAGCTATGATTTCTATTACTGCCATGCCATCACTGCAGAACACCCCAAACTCCAGACTTGAAAGGAGGGAGAAATGAGACACAATTCCCTTCTCTACCACAGCTGCAGGCCACGAGGCCCGGGGCAGTTCGTTGAACCTGTGGCCAGGTGCCTGCTCTGCCTGCTCTGCACAGTCCTGAGAGCAAAGGGCAAAAGGAACATGCTACTGGCTGGTGGGGGAAGAGAGGAAGAGGTGGAGGATATGGTGTAGGATGGGGAGAGAGAGCGGTAGCGCTCAGTTAAGAGAAGTTTATGCCAGCTCAGAACTGGCCTACCATGAGCAGCTCATCTTGTACAAGTAGCATGCTTTAAACTTGTAAAGTTTCTGAGGTCCATGTCTGGTGCTTCTCATTGGCTGATTTTACCTGCCTTCCAGGGTACAGCTCTGAATAATAACGATAAAGATAATACATCAAAAATTATTAACTTTGACAATGGCCACCATTTACTGAATACTTAGTCTGTGCCCAGGAGTAAATTCCATGCATCACTGCGTTGAGTTCTTGTAATAACTCTAGAAGATATACCCTTTTATCATGTTAGTTTTACAGATGAAGGACACAGAAATGCTAAGCAATTCCTGCACAGTGGTTTACATGGTGGAGCTGGGCTCGGTGCTATCAACTCCCGATTGTGGTCTTTCTCACCACCCTGTACTGACAAGCCTCTGAACAGCAGGGACACAGCAAGAAAGAGGGAGAAAGAAGGGGCAGGTGGCAGCCAGAAGCTCTGCACAGAAGACACCAGGCTCCTTTGGGGGACTGTGGCGGCTCACCCAGACAGGAGGAGATGTGGCTCTAAGCAGCCTTGCAAAAAGACAAGCCGAGGAGAAAAGGTTGTTCTTATTTAAAAGAACAACTGCCCCAGATTCCAAGTAAGGCTATTGCTAAAGACAGAAGACAATCCCATCCTCCTCCAAGCCCTCGAGAAACTGGCAGGGAGCCATGGGAATGAGCCAACCCTGTAATAAATCCAGAAGGAGAGGGAGCTGCAGAGCCTGGGCAGAGAACTGCTAACTTCACTGTGCGTCCAGAACACTTGGGGCACTTTTTAAATAAACTTGCTTCAGTGGATCCAGGACAGGACCCAAGAAGCTGTAACTAGAACCTTCCAACTCGGTGTGGTGGTGCATACCTGTAATCCCAGTACTTTGGGAGGCGGGGATGGAAGGATCACCGGTTTGAGGCCAGCTTCAATAACTTACTGAGATCCTTAAATATTTAGGAAGACTCAGTTTCAAAAATAAAATAAAAAAGGAGGTATAATTTTGAGTTAGAATGCCTCTGGGTTTAATTTTGAATACAAAACAAAACAAAGCAACGATAACAAACAAACCCAACTTCTTAGGTGAGTCTGATGTAGGTCCCTCATTAGAGAAACTGATGATGACCAAAGTCTCTGCCTCTTGATCCTGCCCATGTTTACTTCTACCCAGAAATTTAAACAGATCAACTTAGAAAAAAATACCACCTCTTATACAAAGCTCTGAGTAAGCCCTGAAAAATTCTAATTTCTTTTAATGACTTTAACCTATAGGACTTGACCTGTTCCTTTAGCATGAAATCACTTTTCTCATTTAACATACTTATTTGCTACTGAAGTCTAAATTTGTTTCCTTAAAAGCTATTTCCTTCTGCAAAGTGTTAAGATGCTGGACAATGCTGCTCCTGTCCCATGGCTTCCCTTTGCAACAGCTCTCACTCCTGTCTCTGAGCAGGCGCTCTCAGGGGTCAGTCCCTCGTGAGGAGGCAGAGCCAATAAGGGCCTCTATAGTCAGATAATTCAGATCCAGGCTCATCACTCACTTCTTCAAGTGCTTTACTTTTCTGAGCCTCAGTTCCCTCATCTATATAATGGGAAAGGATGATTGGGCACGGCGGCACAAACCTATAATCTCAGTAGTTGGGAGGCTGAGACAGGAGGATTAAAGGTTTGAGGCCAGCCACAGCAACTTAGTGAGACCTTGTTTCAAAACAGAGCAACAAAATCAAAAACAAAAACAAACATATAAAAAGGGCTGGGGGTGTAGCTTGGAGGTAGAATGTCTCTGGGTTCAATCCCTAGTGTGAAAGAAATAATGAAAGAGAGAGAAAGAGAAAGAGAGAAAGAGAGTGAGAAAGAGAGAAAGAGGGAAAAAAAAGAAAGGAAGGAAGGAAAAAAGAAAGAGAGAGAGAGAAAGAAAGAGAAGGGCTAATAATAGCATCTACCTCAAAGGATTGCTTCCAGGATAAACTGAGAAGACACATGTAAATTAGTCAGCATTGCCTGACACACACTGGTCCTCAGGGGAAGGAAAGGATGCTCTCTCCACCCTATGACTTTATCCATGACCAAAACACTCCACATACAACTGTGACCTTTACCTCAGTTCCAATGTCCAAATGGTAGTCTCTTGAAATTTACACTTGCATGGACACAGTCACAGACAAAATTCAATAAAATGCCACGGCCCGGCCCCAATCTCTCTGAAGGACTGAAACCTCCACTGTCCTGGTCACTGAGACATCCTTTTGTCTCAGCCTGCCTTCTGATTCCTTAGGCCGAGAGCTATCCCATAGAAGTGTGAGCCACATGTGTTATTTAAAAATTTTCACGGGCCACATGAAAAGAAAGATAGAAAAGAGTAAAATTTTAGTATGAACTAAATTGATGTGTAATCCTTATAAAAATTACTGAGAGTGTTTACACGTTTTAGTCCTAATCTTTGAAACCAGGCAGGCACCTTACACTTGCAGTGCATCTCGGTTTGGGCCAGTCAAGTCGACGTGCTCCATGGTCATGGTGTCTTACTGGACACTGGCTGCTCTACTGGACAGTGCAAGCTTAGATACTGGTACTTTTTAAATTCTCTTGACTCCGATTTTCCCCATTCTCCTGGTTTCCATCTTTCTTGCATCTTGGTTCCCTGCACCTCAAGCCAGAACCTCAGCCTACTGTAACAACCAACACTCTGCCTGGACTAGTCCTCTAGCCTAATCTCTCCTGGCCACCATGCTTGGACACAGCACCACTTTCAGCTCACTTCGTTGAAAAGCTGGCTCAGGCAAGTTCCAGGCGTTTCCCAAGATCCCCCAAGAGAAGCCCAAAGGGCTCCACTTTGTACTCAAGATCCTTGCTAATGTTTCTGCTCCCATGAACACTAATCATGCACCCTAATCATGGAGAAGCTTATTTCTACTTGGAGCTTGCTGAAGTGCCAGACTCGGTCAGTACATTATCTTACTAAATCCTCGTAATGGCTTTATGAGGTAGGTTTGACTTCTCTCTATTTTACAAATTAAGAAACTGAGCCATAGAGAAGTTCAGTATGTTCTTAGTGTCGAACAGCTAGCAAGCTGCTTGGCTGGGGTTGGAGCCGGTTAGGCTGACTGCGGAGGCCAGGCCGGAACCTCTGTGGCTACGTGCAACACCCTAGTCCCCGCCTTGTGGGCTGTGATTTCGAGTCCCACCTCCGCTCCTCCTCTCAAGTTCTCTACCTGCTTCTCTTGGCTTATTTAAATTCTCTCTTGTTTCAAAGTCCAGTTCACTTCTTACCTCTTCCAAAGAAGGTCTCCCTAACTACTTTTGTTAACAGTTACTGATTGCATTTATGAATTATTCCTGCTAAATGTGTATAGATCAGGAGATCAAGGACTCCTCATGGGCTGGCCAGGCATAAAGAGAGCAGGCAGGCGGAGTCGTCATTTTAGAATACTCTAAAATTTTATGCAAAATTTGGCATGTGTATCTAGGTTTTTGTTTTTGTTTGTTTGTTTTTTCCTGAGAAGAAAAGTTTTGTAACACCATTTGTTTCAGTGCTTAATTGTATGCTATTTAATGCCTATTACGCAACTGATTTGTATAAATATTTTCTTCCTCCTAAACTGTAAGCTCCATAAATATAGCAAATATCTATATTCATTACTTGCTATGTGCCAGCTACTGTCCTAAAGCACTCTCTACAGATGTTAGTTCTTTTAATATTCTCTGTAACCATAAGGGGCTGGGTTTTTCATACCTGTAGAGACCGACCAAAGCTCAGGAAGGTCACACAGTTTGCCCAAGATCACGTAGCTAGAAACAGGATTTGCATCCAAGTTTCTCTGACTTCAAAGCTATGTCCTAATCAAGCAGGTGAGGCCTCACATGCCACCTTCCCTCTCTTACTGACTAATGCAAAGAACGAGGCCTCGATAAATACCTGGGTTAGGTCAAGACGTGTGATGGAACAACACGCCAGCCTCTGTGAACCTATCACCTGGGGATGTTTGTGTGCCCAGTGTTTGTTTTCTTAGAAAAAGGATATACCTTGCTGCTCTTTGCTACAGATATCTTGCAAAATACTGTTTTGAGCCAGTGGATACCCACCTCCCTGGTTCCCTGCACAGCTCTGAGAAGCCAGTGGGAGCTCCTGGGGTTCCCACACACTTGATTAGGGACCATTGGTGACTCTGAACTTTTGCCTCCAGCAGGCGATGGCCACTTGTGTGGGCCTCAGGGTTCAAGGGTCCCGCTGCCGTGCACTTGCGTGCTGCACTCCAAACGGGTTTCAGCTGCTGAAGGCGGGCCCCCGAGGGGCTGCCCTCTTACAGTGACCCACAGAGGTGTAGGACCCAGTTCCTTCCATGCAATATTGTGCCAGGATCCAGCCATGCACGGAGATGTGTGTTTATAGTCAACACTGAGAGCAACTTTACAAGGCAGTGTTAGTCTCTACCCAGTGTATCAAGACTGGCTTGAGAGAAGGTTTGCTTCTCTCTGCATGGCTGGCTTAAGGTGACCCTATTTCTGAAGTGTTTACTGAAGAATGTATGAATAAATGAACGGATTAATTCAACAGCTACTGAATATTGAAAGCAAAGGTAATTTTACAGACTGGCTTTTCTGTTTTGGGTACTGTGTTAAGGGCTTTGTGTACAGGTATTTTGTTTACTCTTCAGGACATCCCTGAAGAAATTACTATTGCCTTATTAAGTAGCTTTCAAATGTTAGCAAGGGGAATAAGAAAACAGTAAACATTTTGAACAGTTTTGAACTATTTACATTCTCCAACTGTTAGGTAGGGAGCTGTTGAGGGTACAACACAATCTAGTTCTCCTTGAACTCTAGACTTTCATAGGCAATCACTGTTACCAGTTTCTTTTTTTTTGGGGGGGGGTGTCTGGGGATAGAACCCAGAGGCATTTGACCTCCGAGCTACACCCCCTGCCCTATTTTTTATTCTTTATTTTGAAACAGGGTCTCACTAAGTTGTGGAGGGCCTCACTAAGTAGCTGAGGCTGTCCGTGAACCGCGATCCTCCGGTCTCAGGCACTTATGACATGAGTATGCATTTATGTCTTAAAAATACAAGTAAGCTGGGCGTGGTGGCACATGCTTGTAATCCCAGCATTTGGGAGGCTGAGACAGGAGGATCTACAGTTCGCAGACAGCCTCAGCTACTTAGTAAGGCCCTTTGTAACTCAGTGAGTCCCTGTTTCAAAATAAAGAACAAAAATAGGGCTGGGGGTGTAGCTCAGAGGTAAAATGCCTCTGGGTTCCATCCCCAGTACTGCAAAAAAAAAAAAAAAAAAAAAAAAAAAACCAAACACAAACCCCCCCCCCCAAAAAAAAAAACAACAACAACAAAAAAAAACAAGTAGAAACATATTGAATGCACTGCTATGCATCTCGTTTTTATTTTAGCTAATATTCTATTTTGGAGATCAGGTTAAAGTTAGTATTCAATAATAATATATTTGCCAACCAGAGATGCCAAAGCTCTCAAAGATATCTAGAAAATAAATGTCAGAGCTGAAAAGAAGCCAGGTGCTTCTAAAAGCACCGCTCCACCCTGCATCCCTCTTGACTCCCAGAAGCCTGCTGAGGTGGGCGGAGAAGTGCGCTCCATCAGAGAAGCAGAAGACAAAACTTGTCTTAAAATAGCTCCCTGCTTGCCAGGCGTGGTGGCGCACGCTTGTAATCCCCGCGCTTGGGAGGCTGAGACAGGAGGATGGCACAGGTTCGAAGCCAGCCTCAGCTACTGAGTGAGGCTCTCAGCAACTTAGTGATACCCTGTTTCCAAATAAAGTATAAAAAAGGTCTGGGAGTATAGCCTGGAGGTATAAAAGCTCCTGGGTTCCAACCCCAGTACCACAAAAACAAACAAACAAACAAACAAACAAACAAACAACACCTCACTGCCTTTGAGGCGAGTACTACTATATGAAGAGGGATTCCCAGACAACTTAAGATCACACTCGGGATTGTTTCTTCGTATCCCAAGGTGCTAAGCGTTTGTGAAGAGAAGGAGCCACAGAGGAGGACCAACTTGGCTCTCCGTCTGTGGTCTCCATATCAGCAGCAGCAACCTCAGGATCACCTGGAGATTTCTTAGAAATGTAAAATCTCAAAAAAAAAAAAAAAAAAAAAAAGAGAGAGAGAGAGAGAAATGTAAATTCTCAGATCCCAACCCAGGACTACCAAATGAGAACCCAGGACCGGGGTGGGTCTAGCAACCTGTGTTCCGGAAAGCCTGCTCAGTGATTCTGATGCTCCCTCCTTAAAGCCTAAAGAACCACCGTGCCAGAAGGAAGCGATTTCTGAATTAGACCTGTTAAATAAATTTACAATCACTTTAAACCAAGCCTGACCTATGAGAGTGGGGAACACAAAGATACAGTACGTATACCTTGAAGGAGGCAAGACCAGTTTGTTTAAGGAAGGAGGCAGAACATTCCACAGGCTGGCTGACAAAGTGATCTGTGGCCCTTTTCACACCTAAACCCAGCAAACCTGCACCTTCCTTTACACCTCTGTGACTACCTGGGTGTCCTTCAACCAGCCTCCCTGAAGGACCTGCCTCCGGCCCTCTCTTCCCTCTCCTGGCTGAGCAGGGATGAGGGTAGCTGTGACGGAACCCCTCAACCTGGATGTAGCCATTCTGTCCCCACCCTGGTGGGCTGACAAAACAGAAGAGAGATATTTAGAGTCTGGCTTTACAGGCCAAGCATCTGGTCCACCTTGAGCAACAGGCACATGCTTTCTAATATTGCTGAGCAGATAAGAGCTCACCCCCTAAGAGTGCATTTCAACAGGACCCCAAACCCAAACACATAATGGGAGAGAGGAAAGGGAGGCAAGGGGCAAATGCTGCTGCATCCACGTTAGACTAGAAGTGA
The DNA here is from genome assembly GCF_963383645.1 of Muscardinus avellanarius. Classification (NCBI taxonomy): domain Eukaryota; kingdom Metazoa; phylum Chordata; class Mammalia; order Rodentia; family Gliridae; genus Muscardinus; species Muscardinus avellanarius. The sequence continues at coordinate 59,102,919 of NC_137788.1, forward strand.
CGCTAGCCATTCTCGGGCTTTCGGTGGTGCCCACTTCTAGGAGGGGAAGGAGAAGCGAGTCAGAGAGGACCCAGCTGGGAAAGAACTAAGAAGAGTCTGTCCATCTCAGTGACATTTATGATCACCCTGGGGGCTGGGCATCACCAACAATGAATGCAGGCTACCCCACTGGTGGTGACGGGACTCAGGATTCCAGCAGGATGCACTAAGTCCTGAATATAAATAAGGAGGCTGGAGCATGCACAAGGCACCGAGTTCAATCCTGAACACCACAGATATGAGAAAGGAAGGAAGGACGGACTCCAACAAAACACCCAAAGGCAGGAATGAGGACTTTGCAGAAGGGCCGGCAGAGAAGACATATGCTGATCTAGGTCTGCAATGAACTATCCCTTGACAGTTGGGAACCAGAATAGATGAAGAGAATTTCAGAGTGGATACTGGGGGAATACCAGAGAGTAGATTAAAGTGACTATTTTTTCCATTCTATACATCACTGGATTGGCCCCATGGATGTTCTCCAACTGGGCTAAATAAAATCTGCAACCCTTTTTATTTTGAAAGAGGTTCTCACTATATTCCTCAGGCTGGCCTTGAACCTGCAATCTTCCTGTCTCTGTCTCACAGATATATGCCATCACAACTGGCTTACATGGCTTTTTTTTTTTGTGTGTGGTACTGAAGGTGGAACCCAGGGGCTTTTCTACCTCTGGGCTATACTCCCAGACCTATTTTTTATACTTTATTTGGAAACAGGGTCTCACTAAGTTGCTGAGAGCTTCACTAAGTAGTTGAGGCTGGCTTCGGACCTGTTCGATCCTCCTGTCTCAGCCTCCCAAGTGCTGGGATTACAAGCGTGCGCCATCACGCCCAGATTAAGTGGCTTTTTAATGTGAAACTGGAGTCACCAAAGGTTTCTGAACAGATGTGATGGGCATAGGGGAGTGATGATGGACAAGTGATGGAGCAGCTTTAGGAAGGGAAACAGAAGTGAGAGACAGAGAAAGTCAAGAAAGTCAAGACGATTTCCATGGAAGCCCAGGGGTAGGCACTAGAATCAGGTTTGGGGCCTAATCAGATGGAATTGAATTCAAATCTGAGCTCTGTCACTTAGTGTAGGATGGTTTTAAGTCATTCATTCTCCCTGAACTCCCAGGTTCTCTATGTGTAATATAAGATAAAGAGAACACATACCACATAGGACTGTAAAGATCAAATGAAATAATATAGAGAAGAGCTGGCACGTGGAAGCCATCCACTGCTATCTACAGTCACGAGGTGTTACAGCACGAGATTTCAAATACGTAGACAACTAGAATGCACAAAATAGAGAAAGCAGAATGCAAGAGAAATGGAAAGGTAGGAACAGACACTACATTATTCTTAGGGCTGAACAGAGAGTGGTGACATGGAGATGGCTGCTGGCAAGCATGAAAAAAATAAAGAGCAGAGGGCACCCATGGACTGGGCCTTCCTCACACGGACAGGGACAAGGTCAGGGAGGACATCTTCAAAGGCACAGAGAAGGGGCAGGGAAGCCCTCAGATGGCAACACTCAAAAGCTAGGGGAGGAGAGGGAGGATTAGGGAAGAAAGGAAGTGCTGGGGGCAGAAGCAGGGTCAGGAAGGCCAGTTAACGCTGCATAAATATGCTTAGTTAAAAAACGCCAGGTCTGGTGGTGCACACCTGTAATCCCAGTACTTGAGAGCCTGAGACAGGAGGAACACAGGTTCAAGGCCCTCAGCAACTTGGTGAGACTCTGTTTCAAAATAAAACATAAAATAGGGCTAGAGGTGTAGCTCAGAGGTAGAAAGCCTTTGAGTTCAATCCCTAGTACCACAAACACACACACACACACACACACACACACACACACACACATCATATTAGATAAATATACTCTAAAATGTAGTTGTTATTATTAGGTGATAAGAACTTTAGGTGTGTGTGTGTGTGTGTGTGTGTGTGTGTGTGTGTGTGTGTTACTGGGGACTGAACCCAGACGCATTCTACCTGAGATACACCCCCCAGGCCTATTTAATTTTTTTTTTAAACAGGGTCTCACTAGGTTGATGAGATAGGCATATATATATTCCTGTAATTGGAAGTTTGTAGTTTTTTTTTTTAATAATAATAGGTAATACTTATATAGCACTTACTCTTGCCAAACATTGTTCCAAGGGCCTTACGGATGAACTGCATTATTCCTCAAAACAATGCTATGAGGTTGTTACCATTGTTCTTCCCAGTTTAGAACTGAGGCAACAGGGGAGGCGGCCACTTAGAAGACTGCCAAGGTCAGAGGGGAGGTATACTTTTTTTTGGATTGAGGATTGAACCCAGGGGCATTCTATCTTCAAGTTGCACCTTCAGCCTTATTTTATTGTTTTGAAAGAGTCTAAGTTGCAGAGGGCCTAAGTTACTGAGGCCGGCAGTGAGCCTGCAATCCTCCTGTCTCAGCTTCCCAAGTATTGAGATTACAAGCGTGGGCCACCATACCCAGCTCACATGTGATACTTTTATGATTAAAAAACAAAGCACCATGCCGGGCGTGGTGGCGCACGCTTGTAATTCCTGCACTTGGGAGGCGGAGACAGGAGGATTGCGCAGGTTCGAAGCCAGCCTCGCTGGCTTAAGAGACGCTGTTTCCAAATTTAAAAAAGTATAAAAATAGGTCTGGGAGTGTAGCCCGGAGGTAGAAGGGTTTCCAGGAACCCCAATACCACCAAAAAACTAACCAAACAAGACAAAAAAAAAAACCAACCCTCCCCCCAAAAAGCACCAAACATCCCAGAATTGTCATCCACCAACTAAAAGCTGGGTAGTTACTTAGTAAAGGAAGGAGAGAGCAAGCCTAGACAATCCTGGTAGTCAGGGTGGCCCTTGGTGCCTGCGGACCTCTGCACGAAGAGTTTCCATGGTGTGAAGGGATTAGAGCTTCTTTACTAAGGAGCTGAAGAGAGAACTCTGGGTTCAGGGACCCAGGTGGCAAGTATAGGGCTATTTGGAAGTCTGGCTGTGTGCCGAAGACAGGAAGAGAAATAACTCTTCAGGGGCCAGATTGTTTTATGAGCTGGTTGGCATCAGAGCATTTCTCAAAGCTGAGGAAGTAGGGCGAGAGGAAAGATGCTAGAAGCAGAGGTCGCCCGAGAGAGATAAAGGGGATGAGGAGCTCAGGAGTGGACTCGGAAATCAGTAAGAGAAGGAGCACAAAAGAGGCCTGGAAGATACAGATATGGGAAAGCATCAGAGCAGGGGCCAAGAAGCTCAGCCTTTTAGCAGGTAAGAAAAAAAGAAAGGGGAGCAGTGGTGCACACCTGTTGATCCAGCTACTTGGGAGGCTGAGGCAGGAGGTTTGCAAGTTCAAGGCCAAAATAAAGATATAGCTTAGTGGTAGATATAGCTTAGTGGTAGAGCACCCCTGAATTTAATTCCCAGTGCCACATGCATGCACCAAAAATAGATTAAATAATTAATCAATTACAAAAGGATGGAAGGCCCGGCACGGTGGGGCATACTTGTAATCCCAGGGCTTAGGAGGCCGAGACAGGAGGACTGCACAGGTTCGAAGCCAGCCTCAGCTACTTAGTGAAGCTCTCAGCAACTTAGTGAGACCCTGTTTCCAAAGTATAAAATAGGTCTGAGAGTATAGCCTGGAGGCAAAAAGCCCCTGGGTTCCACCCCTAGTACCATAAACAAACAAACAAACAAACAAATAAGGATGGAAGAAAGAAAAAATAGACACAAAATACTGATACACATAGCATGGGTGAATCTTTCAGACTCACGAGCAAAACCCGCCAGTTGCAAAAGAGCAACAAGTACTGTCCGACTGTATTTACATGAAGGTCAGGAGCAGGAAAACCAAAGTTACGGTGATAGAAACTGCAAGAGTGGAGAGGGCAGGTGGGATGTAAATGGCACAAGACTGGCCAGGAGTTGGCTGCTAATTGTTCATCAGCCATTAAGTTGCATGGGGTTCATTCTGCTTTAGTATAGGGTTGAAAGTTTTAAGACTAAAAAGCTGAAAGTTAAACTCCATGATCCTAGACACCCACACCATCTTGCGTGATAATTATTCAAATGACCAGTTGAGAACCATCATTAAGGAGTGGTAGATGCAAACATCACTGATTATCTGATTTCCTTCTTCAGATCAAGATCTGACCGGCATGTCCAGTGTCCACAGCGCATAGAACTGCCCTTTGAGGAGGCACAGATGGGATTACCAGCCGTGATCTGGGCCTTCTGCCCATTCCCTGCAGCGTTCAGCTCTGGGTCACAGATGCCCAAGGAGAACTTCCAGGCAGCATCACTCCCCAGAGGCAACCACAATTACAAAAGGCTCAACGTGTGGTCCAGATACCCATAAGTTGTCCATGCTAAACAACTGCAGAATAGGCTACGTCATCTTCCTTCCTTCCTTTCTCCCACCTTCCCCCATGAACCTGTATAAAGAAACAAGGCAGGACTTGCAGAGGAACAGGGTCTGTATAATTCCTGGTGACCAGCAGATGAGCCTTCCCTGGTGGCCGTCACAGTTAAGGTCCTTGTTTGGAGTTTCAAAGCAGCAAAATATTTATATATTTCCGAAGGAAAAAAGGATCAAAGATATAAGAGGTTCTCAAGTAGTTCTAATTCATTTTCTATTTAGATTCATTGTAATTCTCCCTTTCTAAAAAGCAAACTTGTCAACTGGAATCATTTGCCAAAAGCCCCAGGCAAAATCCAAGGGTCCAAGAGCATTTCTATTGAGTTCAGATTTTCCTTTTCTGTAATAGCTTATTTTTAAAAATGTTACTTGAGGGAAAACAGACAACAGGAAGTGAAGGCAAGTCACTGAACGTCTAAACCTCATCAGCAACACCAGTGCAATTAAATAATGTGGCACTTAACCAGGTGTGGTGGCATACTCCTGTAACCCCAGGACTTGGGTGGCTGAGAAAGGAGGATCGCACATTTGAGGCTAGCCCCAGCAATTTAGTGAGACCCTGTTTCAAAATAAAAACATTAATAAAACAGGCTGGAGGAATTGGGGGACTAGCTCAGTGTTAGTATGACCCCAAGTTCAATCCCCAGTTACAAAACACAACCAAATATTACATTCTGAATGTCTCCAGTTTATCTAGGAGAGCAATATAAAAATTCCCTGAAATATGATTTAATTCACATTTATTAATATTTTTCCTTAAATGAGGGATAGGACTTCTTGGTGTGTATATGGTAGTGGGGGTTGAACCCAGGGGCATTCTACTTCCAAACTACAACCCAGCCTTATTTTATTTTTTATTTGGAAACAAATTCTCACTAAGTTGCTGAGAATTTCTCTAAATTTCTGAGGCTGGCTTTGAACCTGTGATTCTCCTGTCTTGGTTTCTCAAGTACTAGGATTGCAGGTATGCTCCACTATGCCCAGGGAAGTACAGGACTTTTAAGAAAGACTGTTGAGCTGGAGCCTTGAGCCCTGAGCCCCGAGTGCATAGTACATCAAACCTGTCCTCTCCATCAAGCCTCGCCGCTCTCCAGCCCACAAAAATGCCCACAGAGACGGAGCGATGCATCGAGTCCTTGATCGCCATTTTCCAGAAGTATGCTGGAAGGGACGGAACCAGCTGCAAACTCTCCAAGAGTTCATAGCCTTCATGAACACAGAACTGGGCGCCTTCACCAAGAACCAGAAGGACCCTGGCGTCCTTGACCGCATGATGAAGAAGTTGGACCTAAACAGTGACGGGCAGCTCGACTTCCAAGAATTTCTTAATCTCATTGGAGGCTTAGCCACTGCCTGCCACGAGTCCTTCCTGAAGAGCATCCCTTGCCAGAAATGCAACTGAGGCCCCAGCGCCGGCCTCCCTGCCTCTCCCGTCCACCCAGTCCAGTGCTCCCCTGAGCCCAGCACACCATACAGCCCATGCTTGCTGGTGGTAATAAAACATCTTTTTTTTTTTTTAAATACAAAAAAAAAAAAAAAAAGAAAGACTGTTGACACAAATTAACAAATCATGACAAAACATCACTTAAAACAACTGGAGAAATGGCACCAATTTACATAGGTAAGTTTTGCTAGTTTCGTTCACTTGAACACAAGAATTTCAAAAAACATGATCTTCAAATGGAATAGAGTAGGGGAATTCCTATCTGTGAACTCAAACAAACAAACAAACAAACAAACAAACAAACAAACCACAAAACAAAACAAAACAAAACAAACAAATAACAAACGTTGATGCTACTTTTAGCCACGCTGGACCTGCTCATTCTGCTTCTCTTGGTACACTAGTAATGTAACCACACCACAAGTTCCACGAGCTGGTTTGACAACTGGTCATCGACTTCTCACAAATACTGACATCCACTCACCTGCCTTTCCTGAAGTCTAATCCAGCTGATGGTGGCTCCCAGAGGTGAGGCGCCTCGTACTCCCCAGCCCTTGGTATCTTCCCTACCAACACACGAGGAAAGGGACATGCTCACCTGATCTACTAGGAGACACGATGGTCCTGGCAGGAAGTAACATCTGTAGTTATTCTAATTCATAATTCAGGAAACGGAGGGACAATGTATTCCTAGGGCTGGCCACAGAGCAGGAACCCAACAGACACTTAATCCAGTCAAACGGTGACATAATACTTTAGGTGAGTGATGATAAAAGGCCTAACCCAGTATGGGAAAAGTCAGAACTTCTGAAACGAAGTGACATGGTGCCCCATTACAAAAGGAGTCCTTCAGAGAATACTTTTCCAGATGCATCATCTGCCACAGGAAGAGGCTATGTTAGAGAAACTGATTGTTAGCTCTGATTTAAATTAAATATCAAGTGGGTACCACACTAAGCATCTTTAAACTGAAACTAAATTTTTATAGAACTTCTCGTGTGTCTTGAGCACGGCTCTGCTTGGGTTTCCAAAGCACAACATCAGTGACATCCCTTTCACACTCTAGCACTGTGGACGGGATGCTTTGATTAGAGACCACTCCCATCGTTGGTTTCAAAAGTGGTGCCTTTTCCAGTCTCTGGAGACTGGAGGTCCTTAGTGGCACTTTTCCCTTTGCGTTATAGATAGTACTTACTTCTGAGGCTGCCAGCTCTGGGGGGAAAAAAAAGTGCCCTAAATGCCTTCTTTGCTTAAATCTGCCCGTGCATGTCAAGTTTGAGCAGAGGGAAGGGGGCTGCCTCCCAAGGCTAATTCATGTTATGAGCAGCGCTGGGCATGAAACACACTTTCAAGCAAATCCTAACAGCGAACACAACACTATTATGGCCTTTCACTTACTCATATCCTCAATTATAAAATCAAACTTTTCTAACAGTGAAGAGGTCCAGGGATTAAACTTCTGAGAGAGATCACAGGAGATCAGCGTTTGGTTGTCTGTGAGCAAACAGGAGCCTCAGAAGGTTGAGGTGGAGTCTATCAGAAGTCTGTCCTGGAAACATTTTCAGAAGTGCATGAAGATTCTTTTATGCACAATGTAAGCAAAATAAATGGCATGTGTTTATTTTATACTTTGAAATTATAAGATTTATGTTCATAGACTGAATAAATAAATGCATGCGATTCTTATAAATAACTATTACCTGTCAGTATCATAAAGGAGCAGCTCTGGTGTTCCCGTAATCTGAACGCGCATGCTTTTACAGGCTAGGGAGATTCATAAATGAAAACTAGTTCCAGCTGAATTCTGGTGAAACATTCCTAGCTGTCACATGTAGATGCTGCCTGTCATTTTCACCCTTACCCAGTATAGAAATCTGCTGTTCTCTGTCTAATGTGGTCAGCCTGATATAATGCCATGGAAAGATGTCAATTTACAAAGTGCTTCCTCAGATACCAACTATATTAGCCAGAGTCAATTAATTACCTAATTTTATTTTCATTCTACTTATGAACTTGTGTGACTCTCTTGAATTTAGCATGTGAATGTATGTGACTAATAAGGTACTTTTGCAGGTAATTGAAAAAAACAGATTTTTTGGGGGGGAGCTGTATTTCTTCGTAGCCTATACAGTATTTCCCTTTTTAAGTATTTAATGTATTTTCAGTTTTAATAATTTCATGTGGATCTTAAACAAAGGTTTTTTTTTCCCCTTTTCTTTTAAATAGCATCCATTTGCCATGGTTTGGATGTGGCTCAGGGGTAACTCTCGAAGGCTCACGTGCTGAGACCTGGTCCCCAGTGTGGCGATGTCTAGAGGTGATAGGACTCTGGGGGAAGATGATTAGGTCTTGGGGCACCACCCTCGAAAGGGATTAAGCCCTTCTCACAGGACCCTGGTTAATTCCTTGAGAGAAGGTTGTCATAAAACGAGCCTGCCTGGCCCCTGAATCCCTCTGGGTTTTTGTCTCAGTAGGTGGTCTCTTCTGCACACGTTCCTACCACATTAGTGCATCTACCATGAGCTCTTCACCAGGGGCAGGACAGATGGGCTCACCCAACCCTGGGCTTTCAGCCTCAAAACTGTGACCTCACCAAACCTCTTCCCTTTCTAAATTTCTAAGCTCACGTATTTGGGTTTAGCAATAGCAAAGAGTCCAATATACCACTTTGTATTTTCTTAGAAGCATACTGTACCTACACTTAAGTGCTACAGGAAAGAGAGAAACCACCAAAAACTGACAGGAAGATGGATTCCTAAGAGAGCTGCCTGTAAGAATCCCCTGGGCAGCTCCTTCAATGCACCCCAAACCTTACCCCATACTTCTAGGAACAGAGTATCAGGGGTAGAATCTGGTGATTCTTTTTTTTTTTTTTTGGTGGTACTGGGGTTCCTGGAAGCCCTTCTACCTTTGGGCAACACTCCCAGACCTACTTTAATTTTTTTTTTTTTTGAAACAGGGTCTCTTAAGCCAGTGCAGCTGGCTTCGAACCTGCGTGATCCTCCTGTCTCCGCCTCCCAAGCGTGGGGATTACAAGCGTGCGCCACCACGCCCGGCCATTCTGGTGATTCTGACATACACTCCTGGTTAATAGGACTACAGCATATCAGGGCTGCTCCGTCACAAGGCAAGGTCTCCCTGACTGCTCTCCGGTGGCCTTGGGCTCCTCGCCTCCCTTCCTGGGCCTCAGTTCCCTCATCCCTAACAGAGAACAACACAAATGCTTTGCACCCCTTCTTGACCTCCCTCTACCGCCCTCCCTTTACTGTTCTTTAGAACTGCTCTGAATGGTGGTATGAGATTTTAATATTTACGTATTATCCCAATGATCAAGGTGGGGACTGTAAATGTCACAAAAGCAAAGTATAGAGGTGACAGAAAGAGCTGCAGCTAGTGCTCACGGAATCCTGTGCTGGAGGCAGGGTGTCAGCACTTGGCTGCTTCTGAAGTTCCAGAAGACATTACCATTGGGGGCCAGCTTACCCGGGGAGGGTGGGCAGGGCAGTGTTTCTTTATCAGAGTGTTCTCAGGCAGGCCAGTAGTCAGGAGAGAAAACAGTGTTAACGGGTGCTTGGAAAAACGAGGTTTGCCCACAAATATAGTAAGCGCTCTTTTAGCTGCAGTGTTTTGGGGAAGGGTATCACAGCAAATGGAAACTTCTGGCTGAGTTACCCTGAGCAAGGGCACCCCTGTTGCTACTTTTCAAGGATAATAACACATTCATGTGAAACCTGGGGCACAGAGCAATGGGAAAAAGGGCACTTCCTCAAAATTTCCCATTCTCAAATAAAGCTGAAGTTTTGAACAAGTCCACTTTTTGCAAATGACAGGGCTCAACAGGCCTGCCTTGGTTTGTATCCCTGGCACTCCCTCGGGTCCGCCTTCACATTTTGGAATGGCCCTGCCCTGCCCTGTCTCCTGGGCTGACAACTCTCCTGGTTCTATGTCTGTAAACACAGCAGTCCTGGAAGATCTGCCTCAGTGCCTGATTTTCCTCTCCATCCTTTCTCCTCTTTTGCAGTCCTACTGCTTATAGAGGATTCAGACATCTGCCTCTAGCTCCAGGCTTGTCTGCGAGAGTCATCTCCTTATCCTGACAGCTTGCCAATCCCTGAGATCAAAACGGTTAGACTAGTTCTTCTTCTTCCTCTTCCCTGACTGAACTCTAAGGTCAGAGTCCCCCTCTGGACTCAGCTTGTCTCTCTCCTTTCTCCTCTTTCTCCTCTCTCCCCTCCCCCCCCTCTCCAAGTAGCACTTTCATTACTGTTACCTATACTCAAATCCCTTGTTCTATTTCTGAGACCACCACCTCACCCCTCATTTTCAAAGGGCAACCAGCGACACCAGTTCCTTGTAGCATCTCCCTCTCCTGGCCCCCACCACCAGCCTTTTATTCAGGCCCTTGCTGAACCTTGGTGTTTTGGGGTTCCCTGAAGCTGTACTCAGGGGTTCTGACGAGTCAGATGGCCGGTCATGGCCTGGCAGCCATAGATAAAGGCAAAAGCTCCCTCAGCAGTGCCAGCAAGCACCCCTGTGGAGCGCAGGTGGGAGGGAGGAGCCTGCAGCACCACCTCTGACTCTCTTTCCCCTCTCTTCCCTGGGTAGGTCTCAGGAGACTCTGCAGATGCCCAGGGCTCCTTGAAACATAACTGGAACCTCTACTGCAAGCCACCATGGCCTAAGAAATCTTCCTAAAATGTAGCCCTGATAATATTATGACCCTCAGAAATCCCCAGCAGCTAGGTAGAAATGTAAATAGCTTGCTCATATATCGACATTCTAGTACAGGGGTATCCCCAGCAGAAACGTGCATCTACATTCACCAGAAAACAGGTGTTAGAATGTGTGTAGCAGTATTAAAAGTTTCATCCTAGCCAGGTGTAGTGGAGCACACCTGCAATCCCAATATTTGGGAGACCAAGACAGGAGGATTTCAGTTTTGAGGCCAGTCTCTGCAATTTAGTAGGACTCTGTTTCAAAATCAAAAATAAAAAAGGGCTGGGAGTACAGCTCAGATGTAGAATATCCCTGGGTTCAATCCCTTGTACCCAAAAGAAAAAGTATCACCCCAAACAAGTGACTACCCACATGACCCACGTAGGAGCCAGAGGACTCACTCAGTGGAATGCTATGTAATGCATGGTAAGGAACATGCTTCAAACACGAGCAAAGACTCACCAAAGTCCCACCAGTATAAAAATGAGTGGAAGAAGCCAGACACAGAGAATGAAAATGGAGCGGACACTGGCTACATGGTTCTGTCTATGTGAGATACTGGGACAGGGGAAAACTATGCTGTTAGTAGCCAGGACAGTGGATAGTGGTTACTCTGGAATGGGTAACCATTCCATGACATACAAGTGCTGGCTCTGTGTGTATCTAGCTTAGGAATCAGTCATTCCAAGCCAGGGGTGATTGTATATGCCTGTAACCCCAGTACTTGAGAGGCTTAGACAGGAGGATCCCAGGCTCAAGGCTAGCCTCAGCTACTGACCAAACCCCTATTTCAAAATTAAAAAAAAAAATGAAATAATGCTAAAGGTAAACCTCTGAGGTAGAATGTCCCTAGGTTTAATCCCTAGTGAAACACACACACACACACACACACACACACACACCATTCCACTTCACTTATGACTGGGTACTAATCAGGATGCTATTATATGTCAATAAAAAGCTTAAACCAACCAACCAACCAACCAACCAACCAACCAACCAACCATCCAGTGTTCCCCAGAACAGATGAATTAAATGCAAATTTCACTGTAGCTAGAGCGCTTTTCCTTATGGCTGTAACCCACCCTTCCAGTCTTCTGTTTTTATTTGAGGGATTTTTTCCCCCCTACAGAATCCAGGTATCCTGTGTGCAATACTGTGGTGTTAACACTTTCTGGGAAGAGACATTCACGGCATTCCACAGCAGCCATCTACAGCATTTATGAAATTCTCACAGGAGCCCCACACCCAGAAAAGGCAAAGAACAATGTTGTACTTGCTGCTTCCCGAGTGCTCCCTGAAATCTCACTGTGAATTGCTCCCATGTTCGTTTTTTTTTTCCTTTAAAAATTCCTCCCTGTCCCTTCTCTGTGCTATGCCAGGCAACTTCTACCACTGCGCCTCTGCTGATCCTTGAACTAAACACTACCCTCTCTGCTCCTTCCACCTATTTCTCGGGGTCTGGTTTGATAGGTGAGTAGGTACTGAGGGTGTACAAACATACCCCAACATCCTCCCACGAGGAGCTTTCTATCCAGTGGAGGGAAACAGTTGTCTCATAGACAATTTGAGTTTAAAAAGAAACATCAAGCTGGCATGGTGGTGCATGCCTGTCATCCCAGTACTTGGGAGGTTGAGACAGGAGGACCTGGGTTCACAGCCAGCCTCAGCTACTCAGTAAGGCCCTGTTTCAAAATAAAAAGAATAAAAAATAGGCTGGGGGGATAGCACGGAGGTAGAATACCCCTGGGTTCAATCCCCAGTAACACACACACACACACACACACACACACACACACACACACACACAGCATCAGAGAGATAGGTAAGCCCAAGGGGAATTGAGAGGAAGAAGAGATTCCCCCTGGGGCCTCATGGAGGAGGTGGCACTGCCCTACAGGAGGCAGAGGTGGGAGGGAAGGGCCGTCTGACTGCAGAGGGACAGGCTGGTGCTGTGAAACGCCTGAACCCATGCAGGGAAGAGCAGGTGGCCTGAGCAGAGACACCATGAAGAAGAAGAGCCAGAAGGCCAGAAGGGGTGTGGGTTGGAGTCCAGACGCAGATACTTAAATTGTGTGCGGTAGGCAACTGCAAGCCACTGAAAAATGGAAGCGGGCATGACATGCTGAGAGATGTGCCTGGGTCTCGGATGGGCTGAGATTCCTTTCCTTCCAGGTGTGAACACATCGTTCTGCCTCTGTACACCTCACAGCTTTTGCTTTACAAGTCAGCCCTAAGCCTGCTTGTTTGCTTGCTTTCGCTACCCAACAGGAGTCAACAGAAGATAGAAACGGTTCCAGCGCCAGCCTACTGCCTTACACATGGCGGCACTCAGTAAATATTGACTTAACAGACCGATGCGCAATGGTCACTGGAAACTGCTTTGAATGAATGAGGAAAGAGGACGGAGAAGGTGCAAAAGAAAACACACCCACTGCATGACACAAATGAGCTGGGTAGTTTCAGATGATGGCTCGACCTTCAGCTCCTATATCTAAGCCCAGGTAGATGTTCACTCTTCTGAATGACTGGCATCTAGAGGAAAAGACAGCAGCGGCAAAGGAGGAGTGCTCAGAGTCCCTCCAGGCTCCACAGGAAGCGCGTGCGTGGAGCGCTGTCCCACCAGGTGCCCCAGGACATGGGACTGGTGCAGGAGAGTCCTGCTCAATGCTCAGCACCTGGAAAGTGGACTCAGCCCATGCCACTCCTGGCCCTGATACCAGTGGGATCAGGAAGACTGGGAAAAACATGTTCAACTCTCAGGCCCTTGGGATTCTATCTTTTTGAAAAGAGGGAGGGAGAGCTCTGAATGTTGCAAAGAAAGGAGCTCTGTCTCCAAATGACAAAAGAACCAAACCCTCCCCAGGAGAGGAGCCAGCTCAAGTCCTGGGTGGCAGGCTGCGCAGCTTGCTGCAGCTAATAATCACTTTGCTGTGCTCTTTCTTCTTTTGTACTTTTGAAGCTCCTTCCCTTCTGTTATCACACCTCCAACCACCCTCTAATTAAATTGCTCTGTCCGGCTGGCACAAGAGAAAACCGAGGCAGGAGGAGATTTGACGACTTGCCCCAGGTTCCTCAGAATTGGGAAAAGAACCCAGGTTTCTGAATCTCACACCAGGCACCTCCACCCTGCCTCATGGTTTCTGGATGAGTAAAACTTTCTTGGGGTGTGGCGAGGACTCTGCAGAGTGACCCCGTAATAGCGACTGTCCTGGCAGCTGTGCCCACTTGTACTGAGCTTGGGATGGGCCCTCCTTTTGGTCTGGCCCTGGAATGATTACGAGTTTTATCATGGCCAAGGGGCAATACAGGGAAGCTGAACCTTGGAGGATGTGAGCAGCTGGCGAGGAGCACCCGAGGGAGGGAGGGAGGGCGTGGGAAAGGAAAAGCAAAACTTAGTACCGTTTGCAACTGCACAGCTCCAGAGCCACACGCTGCATGGCCGAGTTAAAGTGCAATGTGCTGACTGCCACTGAAATCCCTATTTGCTGGTCTGAGCTTCCTTTTTACTGCAAAGCCTTCCAAGCTAGTCAGGCAACAACACCCATTACTAGCCACCACTATTTAGTCTAGACCTATTTTTGGAGCAAGCCCAGCTTGGAGTGTTTGCCTGTTTTCTTCTTTTTCTTTTAAACAAGAGAAAATAGGTTGCAAAATTCAAACTATATGCATGTGAATGAAAAAAAAAAAAACTCGATCCTTTGAAATTTCACTGCAAAAGGCTCATTACTGTCAATAGTCTTTTTCTTTCCTGCCACACCTTCTACTGACCTTTACAAACACATACTTCATACATACTGTGCATGGTTTTTTAAACAAATGGAATATTTACATATAGTTCTGCAAACTGCATTTCTCACCCAACAGTAAACATACCACGTGCAACCACCCTTGTCCATACAGAGTGCCGGTGTGTTTTTCTGATTTTAATTTCTCACTTTGAGACATCTAAAATTTGCAAAATAAAAAAATAAAAAAGTAAAAGGGCAATGTAACAAATATCTACAATTTTGAAAATTAGTAAATTTTTCTAATTGACCTCCTTTTCCCCAGTGTGCTCCCTCCCCAACCCTGGTATCATTGTGGGAGACCAGACCAGCTTCAGAACATGCAGGGGAGGGGAATGAGCAAAGCCTAACTACTTATCTGCCTGGTGCAGGACTTTCCAAAAAGAGACCAGCTGAGACTCCAGACTGTGAGGCTCCTCACCCAGTGCCCACTCCCTTGGGGGCATCTTTCATGACCGTCCCAGGAGGCAGGCTCAAAGAGAATGCAACGCTTTGGCTATTTCCCTGTCAGGAAATCCAGGGGCCCAGGGTTTGCAAGGGCAGTTGTCTTGCTCAAACACAGAGAACTCGGTTGCTTTCTCTTTGCAGACTCTGCAGGGCCACCCACATCGTGTGTCTAACCTCGATAGCTATCCCCTGTCCCAGGAGGAGTGCTTGCTAATCCTGACTCAAGGGCTGAGACCTACTGCCTAGATCTGAGCCCAGGTCTGGGCTGCTATCTGGAACCACCAGATTGGGGGGGGGGGGCAGAGAGTGTACAGGACAGCCAGAGAGCACTGGGGGAGAGAGCGGGGACATCTTCCTCTCTGATATGTTTTCACAAGGTCCATGAAACAGCATTTTGGCTGTGGCTGAAGCCCACAGGTAGTAAATGTTTTGATTGCTTCTGCTGCACTTAGAACATGAGCACTCCTCTTTGCACACAACTAGGTCCTTTAGATGCACTGACTAATTTAGTCCTCACAACTGCCCTGTTAGTGCATGCTGGAGTATTTTCGCCATTATACAGATGGGGCGAGTGAGGCAAAGGAAGCTTTGTAATTGACCTAGAGAATAGCAAACACAGGACTTGAACCCAGGTACTCTGCTCCAAAGCCCACACACCTAGATATCACAATATAATGCTTTCTCAGACTAGTGAGGTGCTTCTCAAAATGTATTACAGTTCAAAGGTAGATATGCATGTAGGATTCTATGTCATGGATATATTGGTAAGCGCTAGTTCAAAGATAAGCATGTTTCTTTCAGAAGGCTTCTGAGGCTCTTTCTTATGCTGACATGCATTTATAATCGGCAAGAGGCATATGGTTTGCAGCATTCCCCAATTATTTGGGCATGGAAATGTTTTCCCAGCAGTTTCTCATGAGATTGTGTCCTGCTGACCACACTTTGAGTAAATGCCGGCAAAGGGAGTTGTTAGGAAAGGGGCTGGTTCTTGCCATTTAACTATGTGATTTTCCAAATTGCTTAACTGGAGCCTGTCTCCTCATATGTGACAGAGGGGAACGGCCATCCCTGCTCCTCACAAAACTGTTTGAGGGTGAAATGCATAGGTAAAGTTCTTAAAATATGCCTAGCTCTAAACATTCAATAAATGGGAGCTCTTAGGATGATAAAGAATATGAAATAATTTAGCAACAAAGGAATCATGAAACTTTAACTCAAAAGGAGCAGAGAATCACTATAAAAATATAATAACCCCAAAGAGGTCTTTAACAACAATAGTCCCTGTCAAAAAAACATAAAAAATCCTCACCAGGAACCTTTCAAGTGCTGCAGAGTACATTCTCACTTTATGGAAAGGAAGAAAGAGGGGAAACAGCCCCCTCCCTTTGGTACTGGGGATTAAACCAAGGGGCATTTTAATTCTGAGCTATACCACCAGTCCTATTTTTATTCTTTTTTTTGGGGGGGGGGATCTGGGGATGGAACCCAGGGGCATTTGACCTCCGGGCTACGCCCCCTGCCCTATTTTTTATTCTTCTTATTTTGAAACTGGGTCTTATTGAGTTGTGGAGGGCCTCACTAAGTAGCTGAGGCTGTCTGCGAATTGCGATCCTCTGGTTTCAGCCTCCCGAATACTGGGATTACAAGTGTGCTTCACCACACCCGGCTATTTTTATTCTTTTAAAAAAATTTTTTTAAAAAATGTTTTTGCAGTACTGGGGGTGGAATGAAGGAGCATTCTACCTCCGAGCTACACTCCCAGCCCTATATTTTATTCTTTATTTTTGAAACAGGGTCTCACTGAGTTGCAGAGGGCCTCACTAAGTAGCTGAGGCTGGCTGTGAACGGTGATCACCTGTCTCAGCCTCCCAAATGCTGGGATTACAAGCGTGCACCACCACGCCTGGCTTTTTTTATTCTTTATTTTGAAGACAGAGTCTCACTAAATTGTGGAGGGCCTCACAAGTTGCTAAGGCTGGCCATGAACCTGCAATCCTCCTGTTTCCGCCTCCCAAGTACTGGGATTACAAGTGTGCGCCACCACGCCCAGCTGAGGGAAAACAGTTTTAAAAACCAGCTCAAAATCTAGGCATTGTAGTCCCTGTCTGTAATCCCAGTATTTGGGAAGCTGAGACAGGAGGATCACGGGTTTGGAGCCAGCCTTAGTAACTAAGGTAGGCCCTCAGCAACTTCATGAGATTGGGTTTACAAACAATAAAAAACGAACAAACAGCTGGGGGTGTGCCTCAGAGGTCTAACATTCCTGAGTAGATCCCCAGTACCATAAACAAACACACAAAACAAAAAACAGCTCCAGCCCAGGTGTGGTAGCACCCCTGTCATCCCAATACTTGTGAGGCTGAGATAGAATGATCCCAGATTTGAGGCCAGCCTTAGCAATTTAGTGAGACCCTGTTTCAATATAATAAATAAGCTGGGTGTGGTGGCACATGCTTGTAATACCAGCATTCGGGAGGCTGAAACTGGAGGATTGTGGTTTGCAGATAGCCTCAGCTACTTAGTGAGCCCCTCCGCAACTTAGTGAGACTCTGTTTCAAATGAAAGAATAATAAAAAAAGAAATAGGGCAGGGGGTGTAGCTCGGAGGTTGAATACTCTCAAGTTCCATCCTTAGACCCCCCCACAAGGGGTCTGAGGATATATATATATATATCTGAGGATTATATATAATAAAATAGGGCTGGGGGTGTAGCTCAGAAGTAGAGCACCCCTGGGTTTAATCCCCAGTACTGCACACAAAACAACAACAAACTAGCCAGACAGAAAGTTTCTCTGGCAAAGAGGCTCCTCTGGTTCAGTGATAGAGGCAGATGAAGGACAGCAGCCAGGTTCCTGATTGCTGAGTGAGTGAGTGGGGTGCCTTTGGCAAGGGAAAGAGGAGGAAGAGGAGGAAGATCTGAGCTAACTTTTGGGGGGTAAATTCTCATGACTGAACTGAAAATGGCTTGGCATCAACAGGACGCCTTCCTGTTCCCTGTTCCCGTCCTTGGGAGTGACTCATGCAGCTGCAGTGTTCGTTTTCACCAGCAGCCACTGTGGGAGAGAAGCTGGAGGCTGGGAACTCTGAGTCCACAAAAGGCACCCCTCCCAGCGACGACGGGGCGCTCCTGCCACCCCCCTTTTCATCGTGCCTGCCAAACATGTGAGAGTTGACAATAAAACAAAACAAACAAAAAAAAATTCACCCAGCAGGGGAGCCAGGAGAAGGAATGGCTCCTTGATGCCACCCTGGAAGCCCAGGGACCCGCTGGGGCTGGGGACTGGCACCTGGGCATCTGCTCCGTGGGCCTGAGCGGCTCTCTGGACCTCTTCCTGTTGTGCAATCATGTAAATGAACCCTGTGCTGGGGCCCAGAGGCTGCTGGCTGTGTGGCGGGAGGTGTGAGTAATGGAGCCACCTGGGCAGGCTCTGCAGGCTGCAGCTTCAGGCTTTGGCCGTGATGACAGACTCTGGAGTGGTGGCTCTGCTGCCCCTGCCAGGGAACTCATCCATGGGACGGGGACAGACAATTCCCTGGAATGCATGGTCTGGGGAAGATGAAGCCGAGGTGGAGGGGACTGGACTCCAGGCCAAAGATCATGGAAATGATTTCCTGGGGCCACTTCTCCAAAGCCTCCACTTCCTCACATGTAAGATGACAAGGGTACATGTCTTTTTCAGACCTTTGTCTCTACAGACCCCAAATGTAGGTGATTCCCAAACACTGATGAGGTAAAGGAAGGGCCTCACTCTCCATTTTGCAGATGTATAAACTGAGGGGTGTGTGAATATGGCCAGCATCTATTGAAGTACTGAAGTTTGTAGAGCTAAGATCTGAACTGAGAACTATGGGTATTGTGTCCCCTTCTGAAATTCTACATAGGCTTCTAAGCTTCTTTAAAATAATGTTTGCAACTAAAATCAAGTTTTAATTTTTGACATGAGCATTTCTCAGTTGGTAAATTATCCACTGCAAATTAAAAATCTTACTTTCATCAACCCTTCTTGACTACTTATTCTTTTGCATTACCAAATGGATTGTGCTCAGGGGATTGCAAATGGGCTTTGAAATTAGCTAAAGCAAAGTCTAATTGTAATTCTCAGCTGAAATTGTTACCAAAATAAATCACTAAGATAATTCTATGGCCAAATAAAAATGATTTCTGTTTTAAGGCAATACTGCATTTTGGTCAGAAGAAAGTTGGTACCAAAAGACAGGACAGACATATGGATGGTAGAAAGAATTTGTACCCAGGGCCAAGAGATGTAGGGGTCTATTCAGGCTCAATTTTTAGTTAATTAATTGTATACTTTATACAAACCACTTACTCCCTTTCTGTATCATAAAGCAAAGGGTGTGGATTAGATCAGTGTCTCCCACCCATTTTAATACGAAGATGCTTTTTTTGTTGGCAGGAGGCAGTGCTGCAGATCAAACCCAGGGCTTCACACACTCTAGCCAAGAGCTCTACTACTAAGCTGCAGCTCCAGCCCATCACGATGCTTTCATTGTACAAACACTTACTAGATTCTTCTCCTCCAAAGACAGTTGTTCTTTTGGAGCCTATTAGTCACAAGAATGCACAAAGGACAAAAAAAACAAGTAGTGTTGTCCTATTAATTCCAACATCTTCATACAGTTGAACAAGGTGGTACCTTTATGTTTAAGGTATTATATTCAGTTTATTGTCAGTGTATGCTTCCTATAAACATTTCCTCACCCCTTGCAAGACATTATCTACTCACATTCCCATTCTTTGCTCATAAAATTTGAACCTTTGCATGAAGTGGCCTCCAAGGTTCCTTCCCATGTCAAGCTTCCATTTTATCATGGCCAGGGGGGAGGCCAATATCACACAGCAATGAATATCATTGTGGATGTTATAAAGGAATGTGTCATTGTTGGAAAAATCAGAGAGCAAAGGGCTCTACTTGGTCTAAGAGATCAAGAAGGTCTCTTGGAAGTAACTACATGATGTCCCATAAATACACGAGGGTCCCATAACTCAAGTTACCTGACAGCTGAACTTCAAGGGTGGCGGAAATATTGTGCATTCACTCCTGCCAATTGGTGCAATACAGTACAGAAACACACACAGTGAGTTCTGATTATTAGAGGCTGGCTTATTCTAGGTCTGACCTAGCTATGAAAGTCACTGTAAAACTAGGAATTCACAATGACCCAGTAAATGGTTACAACTCTTACTGTAAAGCCACTTTTCAAAATGCATAGGAATTGGTGCTGGGTATATAGCTCATTGGTAGAGTGCTTGTCTACCATGCCTGAGGTCCTGGGTTCAATTTTCAGTACCCTCTACCCCCTGCAAAGTATAAAAATGTTCATATCCTTTGACTCAGTAATCCTAATCCAGGGAATTTATCTCAAAGAAATAATCCAATGTATATATATGAAGATAGTAACTCCAAAATTATTCATTAAAAATTAAAAATGACAAAAAACAAAAACTTGTAAAAATAAAAATGAATATATTATAGCATGCCGGCTGGCTGGCACATCCTATACCACTGAAGGTGTTATTTTTGAAGATTGTGTTGTTTTATAAAACATGTTTAGAGCCAGGTGTGGTGGCACACACCTAGAGTCTCAGTACTTGGGAGACAGATAGGAGGATCACAGGTTCAAGGCCAGCTTCAGCAACTTAGTGAGATCCTGTTTAAAAATAAAAAATGAAATAAGGCTGGAGGTATAGCTCAGAGGTAGACTGCCCCTGGGTTCAATTCCCAGTACCAAAACAAACAAACAACAATCATATTTAGGATACTACATGTTAAAAGTATCTAATTTTACTTGTACAACGCACAGGATAAATAATAATTTTACATCTAATGGATAGAGAGTGGAAAGAACATACAAAAGTGAACTTAATTTACTACACAGGATTATGAATGTGCTTTTGCAATGCTTGGTCATATGATAAACACAATTAAAAATACAATATGTCTGTCTCTATTCTCCCTCACACGTGTGGTGCTGGGGTCTATAAATTATAGTCAGTGAACCAAATCTAGTCCACGAAAATAAAGTTTTATTAGAACACTAGAATGCCTACTTGCTTATGTATTATCTATGGCTAATTTTGCCCTCCCATGGCAGAGGTAAGTAGCTGTGATAGAGACCATATGGTCCACAAAGCCTGATACATTTAGCATTTAGTCTTGTACAGAAGGAGTTTCCAAACCTGATCTAGAGTAAGGACAGATCATGCTTCATTCCAGAAGTCTACCACGTCCACAACTGCTATGATGTTAATGTCGGCGTCCCCTCCAAATTCCTATGTTTAAATCCTAGCCCCCAAGATGATGGTATTAGGAGGCATTGATTAGGTAACGAGGGCACAGCCTTCACAAATGGGAGTAGTGCTTTTATAAAATAGGCCTAAGGGAGCACACTGTCTTCTTCCACCACATGAAGACACAGGAAGAGGCATCTTCTCTGTGGAAGCAGGCTCTTGCCAGACACCTACCCTGCCACAGCCTTGAACTTGGTTCCAAAACTGTGAGAAAGAAGCATTTGTTGTTTCTAAGCCACTAAGTTTATGGTATTTTTGCTACAATAGTCTGAACAAACTAAGACACCAACTTAGCAGACAGTCCTTGAATATGGATGGATGATCTGTTTTATACTTTTACCTACTAAGCTCTTTAAAAAAACAAAAACAAGCTGGGCGTGGTGGTGCACGCTTGTAATCCCAGCATTCGGCAGGCTGACACCGGAGGATCGTGGTTGGCGGACAGACAGCCTCAGCTACTAAGTGAGGCCCTCTGCAACTTAGTGAGACCCTGTTTCAAATTGAAGAATAAAAACTAGCCGGGTGGTGGCTCACGCTTGTAATCCCCGCATGTGGGAGGCGGAGAAAGGAGGATCGCGCAGGTCCGAAGCCAGCCACGCTGGCTTCAGAGACCCTGTTTCCAAATAAAAAGTATAAAATAGGTCTGGGAGTATAGCCTGGAGGTAGAAGGGCTTCGAGGAACCACAGCACCACCAAAAAAAAAAAAAAAAAAAGAATAAAACCTAGGGCAGGGTGTGCAGCTCCGAGGTCGAATGCCCCTGGGTTCCATTCCCAACCCCCCCACCCCCCCACACACACACAATAAATAAAAAAATAAAAAGCTTATTTTCTAAGTTCACCCCCAGTCATTCTTACATAACACAGGCTGAGGAAAGGAGATAGAGAATTGATGTTAAAGATCACCGCTGAGAACTGAGCATTTCTTACAATTGAAGGGCTTTTGTTTGTTTGCTTGCTTTTGAGAACTTGTCTGGTCTTTGGAAAGAAGAAACAGTTCAAGTTCCTGTTTATTCTGATTCACTGCACACCAGGACTTCACAGCCATCACCTTCTTGTGCAAGTCACTTATACATGCAGACAATGTGGACTTTTCTTTCAAACTGTTCCTTTTTGGACCACAAAAATGCATTGACCCTAGAAGAAAGTTCACTGCATTCAATCCAAAGTCCCTAAGGAGTTACCTGTGCTCTTGACTACCTGGCTGGCTTCTGCTTCCTTGGCCAACAAGGGGACTGAGGCCTACAAGTGGGGGTCAATACCTTAGTTTAGATTTTTTCTTTGATACTGGGGATTGAGCCAGGGGCATTCGACCTCGGAGCTACACCTTCAGCCCTATTCTTTGATTTTTATTTTGAAACAAGGTCACACCAGGTTGATGAGAGTGTTACTACTTGCTGAGGTTGTCCTTGAACCTGTGATTCTCTTGTCTCAGCTCCCAAGTGCTGGGCTTTACAAGCGTACACCACCATGACTGGCTCCTGCTTGAAATTTGGAGGAGCTGCAATGGCCCCAAACAGAAACTGACCAGCAAAGCTGCAAATCGCTCTGATTTTAGCACGGTTAGACTAGAACAATCAAGTGGGCTGTGTGCCATTAGAATTATTTTAAAATTCTGTTTAACTGAGGATACACACTAAAATCAGATGGAGAAAAAGTCAAAAGACACAAACTGGCAACTGGAGGGCTAAATTGGCTTGTAGATTTGTTTTACTTGGCCCACAGAATTATTACAAAAATAATAGAAAAATTTAAAAAGATGGAGCCAACATTTAGAAACTGGGAATTTTCACATATAAACCCAGACTTCTGGCTTTTTACAGGAAGCACATTCCACATTCCAGTGGCTGCTGGGCTGGGACCTCGGCCTCACCCCCAGCAGTGCCATGTGTGCTGGGCCTTGTGGGCCTCTGAAGTTGTGATCACGGGAAAGGCATCTTCAGACGGCCGGTGGGGCCAGTGACGAGCTTAGGAATCAAAAACTTCTAAGTGCTAAGCCTCGGTTTCAGTCCTTTCTGCCCTTCCACTTGTAGTAGGCATGAATGAGGGTGAGTGGCAGATTCTCTAACTCTCTTTCAGAAGAGCCTTGAACAAGGCTTCATAAAATTCACATAGTTTCATCCACCACCATATACATGAATCAGTTAATACTAAGAAATGTTTTGCTCTCATGGCCCTGTCTGTTTAGTTCCCTTGACTAGTTCTAAATTGACCAAATCCTCCTTCTTTCCTCCCTCTCTTCCTTCTTTTTTTGGTACTTGGGGATTTTGAACCAACCCGAGGGCATTTTACCTCTGGGACATACCTCTTTTATTTTGAAAGAGTCCTACTAAGTTGCTGAGACTGGCCTCAAACCTGAGATCCTCCTGTCTCAGCCCTCCAAATATTGGGATTACAAATGATGATCAAATTTTTATCATCACTTAATGCAGATGTGCTGGGCATCTTCTAAAGGCAAGACAGGCACTATACATTCACAAACAAGTCAGGAATTCTGACTCCAAGGACTAGGTAAGTCAGCTGGGAAGAAAACTCCCACATAGACTAGAGGAGCTAACAGCCCTGATCCCATGCCAGGCACTGTGCCTCAGCTTCTGCTCTCACAGTCACTCCCTAAGTACCATTGCTACCTCAAGAGGGAAAACCAGGGGGGGCTGAAATAACAGGCCGGGTCCAAAGAGGTTGAAGAGAAATAGTACAGAACAGCATGAACAAAATGGCATATGCTACCTAAAACCCAAAGAAACAAATACAATCACTAAGCTTCAATGAAAGATCACCAGTGAACTACACCATTTGACTGGTCTATCAGAGATAGCGGTTTTCCACTCTTGGGAATTTAAGATGATTTTTGGTGGTTCGAAGACATACCTTTAATAGAAAAAATAAAAACAGTGTTTATCTTAACATTTGTTAGAAAAAAAGATAATTACACACCAAGCCAGTGGTTTTATGAACCATATTGTTTAAGAGTTCATTTAAAATAGATTGAGTGTTTAGAATATGCTACCTCATTAGAAGAGTAAGATGAAAGCTATCCACTTATTAGTCAAGAAGAACAAAGGGTTCTGGCTGCTCAGTGCAAAATTGACAGTAAATAGTACATTCACTAAGAACAGCAGACAGCTTTTCTGCATAGAATCACCAAAGCTACCTACCTTACTGGATCTATAGCCTAACATGGAAGAAGCCTGCTGGGAGGAAAAGGAATGCTACCTAATGTTTAAAGAATCTGAATCGTGGGTTCGCAGCATCAAGACTCACTATGTAAACCTGGGCATGATGGCACATGCTTGTAATCCCAGTACTTGGGAGGCTGAGATGGGAGGATCCCAGTGCACAGCCTCAGCTACTTAGTGACGCCTTCTGCAACTCAGTGATATCTTGTTTCAAAATTAAAAAAAAATAGTGTGGGGTGTAGCTTGGAGGTAGAATGCTCCTGGGTTTCATCCCCAGTACCACCCCCCCCACACACACACACAGACTCACTAGTACCTGAAGCAGAAGCAAGGTGCTTGTTGGCATAGTGGATGGTAAAATATTGAAACACAAACAGCAAGATACAACACACTTTTGTCTACAAATAATAAAAACTACACCTAACTCATGGCACAAATAGTCCTATACAGTAAATGATAGAGGGGTTTTATTTGCTGCCAACACAGCCCAAGAAAACAAGGAAAGAGTGAAACCCAAATGAAGCAGGATTAGTAGACAGGCCAGGCCAGAAGTCCTTTGCAAGCAAGGGCTGAGCTCAAGTTCTCAGGTGTCCCAGGCAAGGCAGGGGCTACCCCTCGTGCTTCCTCTCCAATGCCCTGCGCTGCACTCAGGCACTTCTCTAAACAATTGGTTCTTGGATATGCAAAGAATGTCTGAGAGAAGGAGTGCCAATTTGTAGTCTACCCAGAGAGCCTGCATATCTTAGTCTAGCTCTACGGAAACGGACAGAGACAAGGCAGTGTTCCAGAGCCCCAAATGTGTGGTTGCCATTCATGGAACAGCTGCTACAGGGAGTCAGGTGCGTTTGGAGGACCCATGGAAATGCATCTCCTCTCAGCACTGCCACAGTCTTGTTTAGTGTGCAGAAGCTCCACCTTTCAGAGAGAAGGGGTGGGCTTCAACCATTTGTACCACATTGTTACACCTATTAAAGGGCAGATCTGGAGTTTGAATCTAGGCCTCTCTAGCGCCAAACCTTCTGCACCTCTCAGCATATCACCTAAGGGAGTCTGTGATCCTGTTTAAAACAACAGCCAAGGTCAGTGGCTAGGTGTCTAGACTGGAGCCAGCCCGTGTGTTTGGCCCTGCCACTTGCTGAGCGACTGAGGGCTGGTCACTTGTTTTCTTGGTACCTCTCTTTGTATCTGCAGGATGAGGATAGTAATTGTACTTGCCCTATTGGTACAGTCATTATTCACTGAGGAATTAATACTTCATTACTTGAAAATGTTTAGAGCAGTGCTTTCACATAGTAAATGCCAAAGTATGTGAAATAAATAAAAATATAAAACTCCCTCTTCCATGGGCACCTATTCACAGACAGCAAATAAAACAGAATAATGGAAGTATTATCAATGGGAAAGACATATATGTATTTTATTTGTTATCATTACTATTAGTAGTAGTAGCAGTAATCGTTGTAGTTCTAGTAGTGGTGGCTGGGGATTGAAACCAGGGGCATTTTATCTCCAAGGTACATTCCAACCCTATTTTATTTTATTTTTGAAAACAGGGTCTTGCTAAGCTGCTAAGGATCTTGCTAAGTGTAGTCTCAAACCTGCGATCCTTCTGTCTCAGCCTCCCAAGTACTGGAATTACAGGCATGTGCCACCACACCTGGCTGGAAATGTATACATATAAATCAGTTCCTGCAGTGGCCAATGTAGTTGGTCCACCAAAAACACGGGCTGTGAGACCCAGTAGCTTTCCATCTGAACTGCTGAACTGAAGCATATGTTTGGAAGAGGGTCCTAAGCTAACTGGCTATGTGACCTGGAGAAGGTATTTCACTCCTCTAGGGCTCTTGCATGGTAAAGTTGCTCCTGCAGGACAAGACTGGGAAGGAGAAAGCTCAGACTGATTATAGGGCCCCCGAGTTCTAGTTCTCCCACATATCAGTTTTATAACTTTGGACAAACTCCTTGCTCTCTTTGTGTATCAATTTCCACCCCTCCAAAATGGAGAAGATAGCACCTATTCCCCTACTTTACAGGATAGAAGGCAACTAAAAAGACCAATGTGAGAGCCTCTTTGCAAACAGGTATCCACAAGAGTACTGTCCGTGCTGGGTGGCAGGTAATGACTTAACAAACATTACTGGAGATGATCCATACTTGAAAAAAAACCCTCCCTATTTGTCTATTACCTGATGCTCCATTCCCCTAGACTCTCAAGTCCCTGAAAGCAGAAGCATCTTGGTAAAAAGTCAGCACTTCACCAAATGATAGGTGCATATGTGTTGGTATCACTTTGAATCTCACTGTGATGTATAATTACATTGCACCAATACAAGTAAAAAAAAAAAGTCAGCACTTAAACACTTAGCAATTGAGTTTGTGGAAAGAAGGAATCAATGAATCAATGAATCAATGACTTTGAAGATAAATGAGAAGCTAACAAACTGAGCTAAAGATTTAATGAAACTAGGTGTGGTGGTGGCGCACTCCTGTGATCCCAAGACTTGGGAGGGAGACTAAGACAGGAGGATCATAGGCTTGAGACCAGCCTCAGCAACTTAGCTGACTCAGAAACCTAGGGGGGCCATTAGAAAGGGTTGGGGGCATAGCTTGGGGGTAGAATGCCCCTGCGTTCAATCGCTGGTTTTACCATCATCAAAAATGAATAAATAATTAAAAAATTAACGACAGCCAAAAGTACTCAGAAATAGAAGTGAAGAGACATATGCAGGGGTGAAGCTGTCTGTATTTCAGGAATTCTTTTCTTTGGGGAAGTGGTTTGAGTGGGGGAATGGCAGAGCTAAGATTCTATAAAGTGGTTAAATTAACATACTCAGCAGGTACACGAACTTTCTAAAGTTGAATACCAACTGAGATAATTAAAGGCCAGAGCCTCCTCCTTTTTTTAAATGGACTCCCCTATAAACTACCTGCTGACAAAGGCATAATTAAGTTGATTCCTGTAAGAATACATAGGGAAACTTCTCCGTTCCTAATTTAAAGAAAAAATGTTCACACTTTCCCCCAAGCTCAATAAACACTTAAGTTCGCTAGAACTAAAAGGAAAGTTATAAAATACATGAAAAAAAACCCCATCCCTTCTTCCCAGTAATCTTCATCAGAACCTCAGAAGTAGAGGGAGGGGGAAGCCTGAGGAGGAAGGCAGCCACCCAGGGAGGAGGTGGTCCACGCTGAGGGATGGAGACCTGCCCAGCAACCTTCCATTACTGTGCATGCAATGTGGCCTAAAATAAAATCGGCAGTTTTTTAGTACTGTTCTAAAAATAGGGAGTTTGGCTTAAATCTTCCAGTTGGTGTTTTGACTTTAAAATTATATGCAGAAAATTATGCTGAAAAACCAGTGAGTTATTCAGAAAGGGTGTGATTTTGACTCTAAGGTTCTAAAACATGCATTCTCTTAGAATCTGAAGAAAGGAGATAAAAGAAAGGTGGGTGAGAGGATGTAGAAGGCTTAAATTCCAGCCTGTGTGGTGGTGCACACTTGTAATCCCAGTACTTGGGATTCTGAGACAGGAGGATTGCAGGTTTGCATACAGCCTCAGCAACACAGTGAGGTCCTCTGCAATTTAGTGAGACTTTGCTTCAAAGTAAAGAATAAAATGAGGTTAAGTGTGCAGCTCAGAGGTAGAATGCCCTGGGTTTCATCCTCAGTAACCCCCCTCCCACACACACACAGGAGGCTTAAATTCCAGTCTGAAAGGGAGAGGTAGCTAGATGTCTCCAGAGCGCACAGCGCATTTTTTGGAAGGGGTTACGATGCTACATTTCACCTCAAATAAATGGAAGAAAAACCTAGTAACTCTCAACTAAGTCACCCTTACTCCTTCCTGGTTTCACTTCTGAATCCAACCTTTATGCACACGAAACTGCAAGTAATTCCCAAAGGGCAGCTTTAAAAGCCTGAAGAATCTACGGAGTGTTGGGTGTGCAAGGAATGGCCTTTGGGGTGAGTGTTAAAAGTCTCCTTCCTTAAGCACCATTCACCACTAGAACTTACTTCTAGAAAGGTGTGTTACTATGGATCTCAACAATGAATATTAATTTCAGATAAGTTTTGACCATTTAAAAGTCTTTCATATAATGACAGTGGGGTAGGTGAGTAGTGTCAGAAGAGACAAATATTAATCCTCTCTGTGGCTGGATAAGAAGACAGAAGTATTAAACTGGGCACAGTGACATAAACCTGTAAGCTCAGTACTTGAGAGGTTGAGACAGGAGGACTGAAGGTTCAAGGCCAGTGTTAGTGGAACCCTGCTTCAAATAAAATAAGAAAAAAGGGCTGGGGGTGTAGCTCAGAGGTAGAAAGCCCCTGGATTCAATCCTCAGTACCAAAAGAAAAGAAAAGGAAAGAATAGAAAAGAGGAGGAGGAGGAGGAGGAGGAGGAGGAGGAGGAGGAGGAGGAGGAGGAGGAGGAGGAGAGAGAAGAAGAAGAAGAAGAAGAAGAAGAAGAAGAAGAAGAAGACGACGACGACGACGACGACGACGACGACGACGGCGGCGGCGGCGACTGAAGTGTTTTAAACATCTGATTTTACATGTAAACTTCAGCAGCATAACTTTCAACTAATCTCTCAAGATCTGGGTATGTGTGTGCAGTATCACGTGTGGACACGAAAGTCACCATCTCTCTGGCCTCTCCCCGGAACAAACACCCACAAGCCGAGGGGGCTGTCTTGGAGGCTGCACTGGCTATTTCGACTGTCCAGGAATGTTCGCTATGTGAACCATGTGGCTCCCGTGCCAAGGCAGTGATACGGTGGGACTTGAGCGGCTGGCTGTAAGGAGGATGTCAGTGCATAGTTCTGTTCTCTGGGGCAAAGTGGGAACCTGCAGAGAGTGGCTGAAATGTTTCATTATCCTAATCTGCAAAAGACAAATCATTACACAACTTGCCACATCAGAACAAGAGACTGTCAGTCTGCATGGGGGCAGGGAGGAAAGGAGGGACAGGCCAGGGATTAAGAAAAAAACCCCTGCTACATGAACTGCAATCCATTATTATTTTTTTT
Organism: Muscardinus avellanarius; assembly: GCF_963383645.1. Taxonomy (NCBI): domain Eukaryota; kingdom Metazoa; phylum Chordata; class Mammalia; order Rodentia; family Gliridae; genus Muscardinus; species Muscardinus avellanarius. The sequence continues at coordinate 59,132,260 of NC_137788.1, forward strand.
TTTAAAGGCTTCTTCTGCTTGCAAAACATTTCTTTTGGAGGGTGGAAGTCCTGGGCACTTCAGAGTTTGGTGCAGGATCAATAAGAAAGTCCCTGATTTTCCAGAAGCTGCTGGCAGAGAAGTCTGAGGTGTCAAGAGGTGGGCTAGGAGAACACAATCAAATGGAAAGTCACAATGCTCCCGTGACCGACCACAGGCCACAGGGGAGATGCAACTTGCTTTATGCAAATCTCATGCACGCAATTTTTTCTCTCTCTTTCGAGAGATAGAAGTGCAAGAAGGACCCAGAAAGCTGAGCTGGGGCGTGGGGGCTGCTAAGAGTGGGGTGCAGGGAGAACTTACAGCAGCTGTTTTATTTGCACCCTCTGAGAGTTCCTGAAATAATTAACATGCACTGCCATTCTTGTTTTTCTAGTGGTGATTTCATCCAGTCCCTATAGAAACTCAGAATTAAATGTCTTGGTTTTGTTCTTTGGAAGGCAAAAGTCTCCCCAAACAAGGGAGTTCTCCACACTGCAGAGAGCGTGTGAGATGGGAAAAGTCTGCAGAGTGCTAATCACTGACATGCTGCTTGGAAGGCAGGAGGGCCCTTTCTTGCTGACTCTCACATTTCCTTTCTGTGATCCTGCCCCATCCCAGATTACTTTCTGTTTCTCCCACTCACTTCCACGCATTCTTCCCTAACACAGAAACCTCTCCCTTCTGCCTGCCAATTCCACACTTTTCTCACAAACCCTCCTTTCTCAAAATAAATTCATGTCTGACTTATTTTTCCAAGACCTGTCCCTTTTCTCACTCTGCTGAAGGTTGCGGGGGTCTACTTCCCACAGAATGCAGAAAGAGGATAAACTTATCTGTAAGAAGTTGTAGGGAAAAAGAATTGGAGAAGAATACTTTGGTCATGACTTTTGGAGGTAGAGGGATCTGGATTTGGGTCCTGTATCATTGTGATGAGCGGTGAGGATTTGGGGATGTTACTTAACCTTCCTACACCTCAGTTTTCAAATCTGCAAAAGGGAATTTTTCATTAGGGCCAAATTATTGTTTTAAGGATAATATTATTAGAAGCACTTAATCATGTAAATCCCTTTTGGGGCTATAAAGCAAAAGAGATAAGCTTTATCAGTGCCTGAAACATAGTAAGTACTCAATAAATGTTCTCTGCTATTTATGATGTTGATGAAGATGAGGACGATAATCAGGATCAGGATGTGAACCCTTCACACAGAAATGCTGTCCTTTCGTTCTTTCCCTGAATGCATATTACATGGTGCATTGAAAAGCTCAATTACAGGGTCATCACAGCCACTTGGAAGCACTTCTCAGAAGTCAGTGTGCACCACCAAGCAAAGGGCTTATTTCAGGAGCCTCTAGTCAGGCTGGACTGGTTGATCAGGATGCCTGGCCAGCAGCAGCATCGACCACACCCCCCTCCCCAGGCTGTCAGCATTCCCAGTGGGATCCACCACAGCCCCACACTCAGGAATTCTGCCACCAACTGGTTGCCCTTCCCAGCTGGCTCCCTTTCATGAACTCAAGGCATGATAGAAATGAAAAGCAACAGCTCAGCTTTGCAAAGAAGACAAGGGCTCTGCTTCTCTGATCAAGGATTAGGGCCTGTCTCCTCTGCAGACTCTCCCTGAAAAATTACACAAAAACACAGCAAGTCAGGCTCCAAACCCCAGGCTCTTGGCAGGGCTCTGATTCACCAGGATGTGCTTCTGAGTTAAAATGAGGGACAGGAGGTTCCCACTGCCCAGCCTGCCCAGAGCCTTGGTCTTTCTTTAGGAAGGAAGGAGGGAGGGAAGGAAGGAAGGAAGGAAGAGAAAAAAAAAGAAAAGAAAAGAAAAGAAAAGAAAAGAAAAGAAAGAGCGAGCCTGCACCTTTCCTAATAAGGCAATGCCACATGCCATTTGTGGTTTCGAGTTGCTCGGCACGCTGGATCGGCACGCTGGATCGTATGACGGTCGCTTCATGCTTGTGCACGCTTGTGCGAGGCTCTCCAGGAAGAATGAGAACAAGCCTCTGGTGTGCCTCTGGGGATTACTCATGAATAGGGAGCATGCTCCGCGGGTGGAACCCTGCATTTTCCTGATTCACCACACTTGCCTCACAGCCCTCCTTCACACCGCTGCCGGCAGGACTCCTGCTTTGTGGCTGGGGCCTTGGGAAGGTTCTCAGGTTGCTTTGTAGACAGGTTTTCTCCATCCAACGAGGTGCGCACTTCTGGAGAGCAGAAATGCTCCTTTATCCCCTTTGTTTCTCCCTGCTATGCTTATCATGGCGTAATCCATCCCGCAGTTACTCAATAAATGCTTGCTGACAGACAAGTGCTGAGAATTTTACAGATCAGTAGGTGATCACTTTATAGTATTAGCCCCCAACTTACAAATCGGCAGGGCTTCAAAAGCTGGTTTCAATGATGGTCTTTATGGAGTATGTTTTCCCGTAGAAACCGTGTTTTAACTGGGCTTGGGTTTCCAGGCCCACTTACTTCTCAGAATATCCTCTGCGCATTTATATAAACTCTTATTGGGCGCTATCATTTGTCTCAGACTCCTATCAAACTGGCAGCACATGAACACAGAACTTACAATGTCATAAGTCAGGGTCCAGGCGCAAGTACTTACTGGCCACAGCTCTGAGATACACCGTGCCTCAAAGGGCACGGTGCACGAAAAAGCAAAGGGATCGTTTTAGGACCCTCCAGACCACAGGATAAACTTTAGTTCTTTACATTTACCATAATAATTCATCTGAGTGGCAGTAACACTGGCTTGTAGAGTTCCCTTTATGAGTTGTATCTTCACTGTTAATGACACCTAATGTACTTAAAAAAGAACTAAAAAGGGAAGAATTATTTTTTCATAAAAAAGATACAGGCCCTCTTGTTTTTCCTTTTGAATTAAAATATTTTCCCAACAGCTTTTAATTTCAATTTAATTTAATTTCATTGTTTGGGTCAATGAGACTTTCTGAACCATCTATACATACCAGCTCACATTCTACCTATTCCCAAAATAGATCTGTAGTAAATATCAAAGCTTCCAGGACTAAATCTATATGTGTGTGTATGTATGTATTCCCTAGGTAAATGTATATGTTCTACTAAATATATGTCTGACATTTGCTTTAAAACTAAAAGCTGCAGTTGTTCAAGAGCGAGAAAGAATCTGCAGGATGCTTTCTCACTTGGGTGCAGGCATACTGTTGAATGGGCTGCCTTTGGGAACAGCACAGCATGGGTCTGGGGAAAAGAGCTTTTGGTGGCTCAAAGAGGAGGATAAACACCTTGGTTGCTTGGCCCACAGTGAGGAGAGCACAGGCCTCTGTGCCCAGTTCCTTCAGGGGCGGCAACAATGGCAGCTCCGGGTGACACTGTCTGGGCTGGGGCTTCTCAGTAGGTAAGGGGCTGCTGGTTTTGTGGCATGAGTACCAGAGTACATATGGAGGTAAGTGTGGAGATTCCTTAGAAAACTGGGAATGGATCCAACATATGATCTGGCCATACCACTACCGGGTATTTTTCTAAAGGGGTTGAAACCAGAGAACTATAGCACTATATGCACACCCATGTTCATAGCAGCACAATTCACAATAGCCAAATGGTGAAACCAACCTAGGGGTCCATCAAAACACAATAGAATTCTACTCAGCAATAAGGAAGAACAAAATTACACCATTTGCAAGAGAATGGAAGGACCTGGAGAACATTATGCTAAGTGAGATTAGCCAGTCACAGAGAATGGAGGGTCATGTTTTCTTTAATATGCGCAGGCTCGCTTGTATTCCCAGTACTTGGGAGGCTGAGACAGGAGGATCTGGGTTTGTGGCCAGCCTTAGCTACTTAGTGAGGCCCTCTGCAACTTAGTGAGACCCTGTTTCAAAATAAAGAATAAAAAATAGGGATGGGGGTGTAGCTTAGAGGTAGAATGCCCCTGGGTTCCATACCCAGGAGAGAGAGAGAGAGAGAGAGAGAGAGAGAGAGAGAGAGAGAGGAAGAGAGAGAGAAACCGAGACTCCAGATAATAAAGGGGGGGGGAGAGAAAGAGAGAGACCGAGACTCCAGAGAGAGAGAGAGAGAGAGAGAGGGAAACTGAGACTCCAAATAATAAAGGAGAAACCTCGGTGGAGCCAGGGAGGAGATATAAGGGTAGGAGAAGAGGAAGACTAAAATTCACTAATGTAAATACTACCATAGACTATGTGTATACATGTGAACAATGTCAATCTGGGTTCTCTGTATTGGAAGGGAGGGAAATGGGGAAGAGGGGATATGTACCAAGTGCTGTGTACATGGATGTCATTGTCAACATGATTTACACTATGATATGAGACTATAATGCACTAATAAAAAGGACGCACACGTGTACACACACACACACACACACACACACACACACACACACGCCAATTCCTGTATTGCTTCCCTTTCACAGCTTTCTAGACACTAAGGGAACCCAGGAAGTCATACTTTGGCCTTTATTCCCATTCAACAGCATCCTGAAAACAAAAATCTAAATGATTTTTCCAGCATGATAATCAAGATGTCTTTTTACAATTGGTAGAAAGGGTTATCATGTGGATTTTCCAGAACAGCCAAACCCAGACAAGGAGACAGGAACCTCTGCCAATCCAAACCTAACCTGCTAAACCCGTGCACTAAAGGCAACGTGTCACCCCCACCTTCTGGAGTTCACAGCTGCCTTTCTAACCCAAACCAGAGTTGACTTGGCTCAACAGACATGTCAGGTTAATTACTGTGAAGCATGACAAGTACCAGGACATTTGTATCACATCTGCCTTTCAGCAAGAGTTATTACCCAGACAAGAAAGCGTGGTCTCCTCCCCACCCTACTGGGCCTCTCAGAAACTCCACAGGGCTCAACCCTGATTGACTGGGATGACCCTATAATGAGAAGTTCTGGATAACTGGATATTCTAGTTAGCAACATTTGCTTAGGTCAGCTCTTTTGGAAAGCCCAACATATATTCCTTCACTCTCTTGCCATTGAAAGAAATATAACTGAATCAGCATAGCACCGAATGACCCTGTATTCATCGTTCCTCAGTGATTCAGGGTGACGCCCCACTTCTATGTCTGACCAGTGACCAAAAAAAAAAAAAAAAAAAAAAAAAAAAACCTAGCAAAAAAAGAAACAACAGCAGTTCAAAGGTACTTGCTAGTGTTTGAGACTGGTCTGAAGGTACCTGTATTCCAACAGACACTTTGCAAACACGATTGTCTCTAAAAGCTGTCAAGTGTGTAAGAGGATGGGGCCACAAGGTTTGATGTAGTCAGATCCCGGTTGAACTATTATCCCAAATGCAGCATGGCAGGCTTGTGGCGGGTAGGCAGGCTGCCTCTTCCCACCTGTTATCAAGGCAGACGTCACTACTGAATCGCAGCGCTCTTTCCTCTTGGGCTCAGAAGTGAGTGAATTAATACCTCTTTTCAAGTCCTGGCTCCAGCCAACTGTAGATGGCACATGATTGAAAATGATGAGCTAGCCCTGTTTTAATTGATTTCATTCACTTTATCTGTATGCAACTGACAGTTGCTAAGGTATTTTTATTTTAGCAACATCCCTGCCAACTCTGAGGATGACCTAAGGGCCCCTTTTAGTGTCCTATGTTACATTCTATGTTGACATGATTTATGATTTTTTTTTGGTATGGGGATTGAACCCAGAAACCCAGAGGCATTCTCCCCCTGAGCTTTAGCTCCCCATTCCTGTTGTATATTTTTATTTTTATTTATTTTTTCTGTGGTAGTAGCAATTGAGCCCAGGGCATTCTACCTCTGAACTATACTCCCAGTCCTTTTTATTTTTTTGTTTTGAAAAAGGGTCTCATTGGGTTGCTAGGCGTCTCACTGCATTGCTGAAGCTGCCCTCAGACCTGTGATCCTCTTGTTTCAGCCTCTCAAGTACTGGGATTACAGGCGTGTGCCACTGTGCCCAGCTGACAGGATTATTTTTTAAAGCTCTTGTTTTCAAATAGTCTCTGAGTTCCAATGGCTGCTCCAAAATGAACAGAGATGACGATGACAATGGCTGCTGCCAGAGGTTATTTCCATCAAAAGCAAAGTGTGCTGGGCAGGCGGGCAGGGCCAGGGCAGCCCCAGTGGCCCCAGCAGGCCTGCTCTTGGCACGCACCTCACTTGGGGTGCAGCCAGGAACCTGACCGCTCTGTTCTCTTTCTGCCTTCATTCTCTGCCTCCTGCATCGGAGTGGGCTCTGCACGGCGAGCACTTAGTAAAGTGCTAGTGCAGTGGTGAGTGAGGAACCTCTGCGGGGCCCTGCAGTGGACAGAGAACCCGAAGCTACTTCCAGAAGTACCCTGACTCCCTGGGGGCAGTTTCTTTTTCTTTTCTTTTCGGCACTAGGGATCGAACCCTGGGCATTGCGCATGCCAGGCAAGCCCTTTACCATGGAGCTACATCCAGTTTCTGTGTGGGGCGGCCTCTGTGTGCACAGTGTGTGGCAGTGTGTGTGGGCACGCTGCCAGGCTGAAAACAGGTGATCGCGGCTCCTCGTGTGAGGCTGCTGCGCCCAGGGCAGGCATGTCACTCTGCATGTCCCCTCACCCTCTCCTCTAGTCCATCTGTGTGACCCATATTACCATCACATAGGACAACCTGATGTCTCTGCAGGGCGGGGAGAGCTGCGGCCTCCCTGCCTTTGCCCCTGGTTTTTCCTCTCCTCCGTCTCTGCACAAGTCCTCTAGAAGATCAAGTGTGGCTTCATATTCCTCAGCACCTCTTCAGCTCATTCCACCCTGCCCACCTCCCACACACTCAGCTCAGCCACCCATGAACTCATCATTCCTGTCCCCACCACAGACCACAGACCTCTACCTACTGCAGTGGTCCCCAGCTCAGGGAATGGCATCGCCCAAGCCAGGCACCCCGGAGTCACCCCTTCTCCCTCCATGGCACCCCTTCTGTTGTCCCAGGTCCTGCTCACTCTGCCTTGTGGGTCTTTCTCAAATAGAAGGTCTTTATCCCCACTGCCACTTCCCTCAGGACTGTGAGCAGTTCATGCTGGATCCCCGCTCTGCAGGGATCCCTGCTCTGCAGGGGATCTCCAATCCATTGGTCACAGCCAGAGTGAATTCACTGAAGGAAATCCTGTGTCCCTCCCCTCTCTAAATTCCTTTTGTGACTTGGACATCACTTCCTCCAGGAAGCTGGCTGAGGTGCTATCAGATCACCGTCACACATGCTTGTGGGCTTCTCCGTTGGAAGCAAACTCCAGGAGGGCCCACTGTGCTCTCCTGGGAGCACGGTAAGGTTCTTAACGATTCTCTCCTGGCAGGCATCTAGCCTGACACCTGCCCACTGCCCTCGGCTCCCCTTTCCCCTCTGTATGACACTCCTGTCACGTGACTCGGGTAAATGCAGAGGGGTCTAGGCCACGTGAGCAGGCCCAGCCCATTCGTCTGGGGTGAGGTTAGGGTGGGCATGTTTCTTGGTTCTGACTCATGAGGCATGAGGAGAGAATTTGGTTGAGGGGTTCTTCCAAAAGGTCTCTCCATCTCCAAAGACAGATGTACAATAGCAGTTCTTTACCTGCCTTGGCTCTGGTAGGAAGGAATGGGATGCCCGCAGCCTTTCTATACCTACGAGGCGAGCAGGCTGACAGTCTGAAATGAAAAGATCTTGCCACTGAGCTGTCAAGTTAGTAAACTGAAGACAGACCACACATGAGCTTCTGTGTATATGAGAGAAGTTCCCTTTTGGGTTAAGGCATTTGGAGTTGGGTTTTCTGTACTTACAGTTGAAAAGGATACAATTTCTTGGGCATTTTCTCACTCCCTATTTTCTCTTACAGGTGTTTCAGTACAAATCTTTCTCCTTTGGACTGGGGGCTTGGGGAGAGCAGGTCTGCACTGGACACATCCGGAGCTTGTGTCACCCCCTCCGCCCCGACGCCGTGCTTGAATGATGAGCCACCACTGTCTTCTCCATCCAGGTACCACTGCCCTCACCATGAGCCTTCTTCCTGAGCTAACTTTGTTTCTTTACTTCTTTATTTTTTTATGTGCAACATAGGAAGACACATACAGGCTATATGGTCTACTCTCGGGGCAAACCCTATTGTACCCGTCCCCAGACAACTCACTGTACTGGACACATGCTTATGCAAAGCGCGTGCTCAAAATGTTTGCTGAATGAATAATTTAATTTGCCTCTGATGAGTCAAGAGCACTTAAGACTTTTACAATGTCCTCAGGTCATGACAATGAGCAGTAATCATCAACAAACTGTGCTAAATATATCCTGGTCCTGGGACATCAGCAGTGGTAAGTTTCTGTTTGTTTATATGAGAGCCTTGATACCACTGAGAGACAAAAGCATAACATGGAAAAGAGAGCTTGTATCATGCAGTGAAGTACAGGAACCAGTGCTGAAGGCCCACCTTGTTTGTGCTGGGCCCTTGGGTTGTGACCACGGACCAGACAGATCCATTGTCCTCAAGGGGCTAAGAGTCCAGGGCTTGGGTAGGAGGTAAAACAATTTCAAAGCAGTGAGATAAACTGGGCCTGTAATCCCAGTACTTGGGAGGCTAATATAAGAGGATCACAGGTTTGAGGCCAGCCTTCGCAACTTAATGACATCCTACTTCTAAAAATAAATAAATAAAATAGGGCTGGGCTATAGCTCAACGGTAAAATGCCTCTCCATTCAATCTCCAATATCAATAACAACAACAACAACAGCAATATGATCAATGTTCTAAGAGGTAAGATCAAGGTTACAGCAGAGATTTCAGGAACAGAGGTGGTAAGTGGGAAAGACCTCCCAGAAGAACATCTAGTTATATCTCAGCACAAAGGGAAAGCTCACCAATCAAAGAGAGGGGAAGAAAAAAATAAGGAAGAGACCACAACCAGGCTTACATTTTATAAAATGCCTATTCCACTGCCCCAGCAGTGGGAGGGACAAGGCTGAAGTCTGAGAGACCTGCTGGGGGTCCACAACCATAATTCACTGTGGAGTAATGATGCTAGGCCCAGTGGTGACAGCTCTGGGTACCAGAGGGAGGTTCAAGACCGGGAGCAGGCATCACTGTAGGACCCAGTGGTTGTAAATATTTTTTGTTTGAAGGCTGGTACTGTTGAAGCAAGAAACTCTCATTGAAGAGAGAGGGAGACTGAGTGATTGATTGTGTGCATTTGTGTGTGTAAGCTTCACCTCCTCATCCTGAGCTACTAACTCCTCTGAGCATCTCAAGTAGCCATTTCTCAAATTTTTTTCACAAGTCCTGAGACAGGAGCATAGGATGGTGCCACCCATCCCAGCCATGTGGAGGCTAATACAGGAAATCTAGCTCAGGAAGTGGAAATGAAACCTGATCCGAGCCCCTGTATTAGTACCCCTGCCTACTGTTGATCCAATCAAATCCTGTCCCACAGAGGCTATATAATCGGTATGATGATGACATTTGGGCCTCAGATACAGAGCTTTGCTTACTGGGCTTCACTGGTGAATTTAGAGACCTGTTATATCCTACTCTGGCCTCTGTCTCTTATTCTCCATGGACCAGGTCTCCTCCAACAGTTCCATCAAAGAGGCTGGACCTTTTCCTCTCTGAATCACAGGCCTGTGGGGGTGATCTGAGGTTTACAAGCCTCTGGGCTGTCTAGAGCCTCCAGCCATGAGCACCTTCCTCCATTCTACTGTCTGGATTTCTTTCCTTTCCTCTTTCTTTCCTTCTTTCCTTCCTTCCTTCCTTCTTTCTCTCTCTCTCTCTTTTTTTTTTTTTTTGCGGTACTGGGGATGGAACCCAGGGGCATTCTACCTCCAAGCTACACCCCCAGTCCTATTTTTTATTCTTTATTTTGAAACAGGTTTTCACTGAGTTGCAGAGGGCTTCACTAAATAGCTGAGTCTGTCTATGAACCGTGATCCTCCTGTCTCAGCCTCCCAAATGCTGGGATCATGAGCGTGTGCCACCACACACAGCTCACTGTCTGGCTTTTCTAAGTGCGCCATTAGGAGAGCACAGATAGCAAGAACTGCTGCAGGAAGGAGAAAGGAAGACATCTGCCTGAGCCTCTGATCTCCTCTGGCCTGTCACTCAACCCCTGCTGTTGCTCAGATGTCCACTGGCCTTCTGAGGACAGGCAGACATCAACCTGTCTCCAACTGTGCACGTGCAGGTGGGAAGGTGAGCGAGGCGCAGCAGGGCTGGAAGGCCTGGGCGGCAGTGACACCGCGTCACCTGCCTTCTTGGGCACTCTGCTCCACCGACGGCACATCACCAGCCTTCCAGCAGCTCCGAGCCCTGCGTGGGTCTCCTTGGATATGTGCGATCTGGGCTATCATAGAAAACAGTCTTGCACTTAGAGGAAGGGGAGTTCTGCTTTCTCTGAGAAAGTGGAATTGGGGTCCCAGGATGCTCGGGAGAGCTCAGGAGGATTCAAGGTGGCTCAAGTCTGTACGTGAAATTGGAGGAGTGGGCTAGGAAAATAGGCCACAGGGCTCGGAGTCTGAAGTCTGACGAAGCTTTAGTCTGGCTGTGTCTGGGTTTCCTATTACAGAGACACATTAAAAAGAACAAGCACCCAAACTCCTGGGACTGAATTACATACCCAGAGTGTGATTCATATGGCCCGAGTCCTGCTTTCGCTCCTCAGGCTGTAGAGGTACTGCCATGACGGCCGACTGCTACTGCCTGGTGCCGGCAGCCAGCTGCCTGACCTGTGTAGGGGGTCCTGAAGCCTCAAACTCCCTGGCATCAGCCCGGTGGGGAGTGTCCTGACCCGGGATGAGTGGGCGACCTGTGCACACAGCAACTTGGGGCTGGATTCAACACCCTGGAAACCTCAGCCCTGGCTTTGTGAGGCTGCAGGGACAACGGTGGACACAACTGTTCTGGAATAAACAAACCCAAGAAATGTCTTTGCTAGAAAAATGTGAAGTGAGGAGAGTGAGCTAAGATGTGCCCTGTGGAAGTTCTTCCTGAAAACACGTGCTATGATGACAGCCCCATCCTGATGGCTCTGATGGAGAAAACCAGCTCTCAGGGCAGCACAGGTATCCCATAATACTAATGGAGGCTGGCAGAGGCGTGGCTTGGGATAGTAGGAGTGTCAGGCCTGCTCCTGCTCAGTGAGTCTTCTGTGTTGGCTAATTATAGTCTCTTAACCATGCCACTCAATAAACATCTATCAAGTCTGTACTGCATACAAAGGACCACAGGACACAGTAGAGCACAGTGGTTGAAAGGAAAAGCACTCTAGGTTTGTGTTCTGATTCTTCTCCTCTTTCCCCAAGTGACCCTGGCACAGCTAGATAGCCTCACTGAGCCTCCAGGTCCACATCTGTAAAATGCAGGTAGTAATAGTTCCTTCCTTATAGGTTATTCTGCGAATGGTACTTAGAGCTCTTAGAAGAGTGCCTGACCTACAGGAAGTGTTTAATGCCTGTTGCTTGTTACTATGACATGAAGCTCAATTTCCTCATCTATACAATGGTGTAATAGCTATACCTCCTCTCATAAGGCTGCTGTGAGGATTCAGTGGAATCATGTATGTGTGGGGCTTAGTGTAGCACCTTGCACGTACGAAGTGTGCAGCAATTATTATTCCTAGAAGAGTCTCCTGAAATTATTCTAAAAATAAGACATCCAGATCTGAATCATGGCCCAGGCAACAAAGAGATCTTCTCCTCGAATGATTTAAGCAAGGGACATTTTGTGACATCCTGAGTCCCAGCTTCCCGGACTCTAGGCTCTGTGCAGACTATACTCCAGGAGCTGCGGGTTAAACTGGTGCGGAGGCGTCTACTCTATCATTTAAGGGGCTGTTAAAGATGTGGCTTTGTGAACACGAGCAAGGCACGCAGCCTGCAGGCTCTGGCTGCTCTGCCCGCTGGCTTGGCGGGGAATGGAAAGGCAGCATTTCACAGCATCAACAGCCAGAAGTAGCCCTTGTATCCCGCTAACCCTGTGGAGCACTTTCTCCATTGTGGTGAAATGCTGAGTATGTTACATGCATTTGCTGGAACGAGGGTCCTCTGAAGTTCCAGTGTGTCCCAGGTCCTCGCGGGTGTGAGCAGCACTGTGGGCTCTAACTGAGACTTGGCTCCAAGTCCACGTTCTGCAAATCCTGGGGCAACTCCCTGTCTCCCCAGGGCAACCCAGCCAACTCATCCAGAGGCAGCTCCTTCCCGACAATCTAGGCAATCAGGCAATGCTTTTTTTTTCCCCCCTTTCTCTGATACTTGACCAACCACGACACCTAGTGGCCAGATATAAGCATAGTTTTTCCCAAACGCTGGCAGGCCAGTATTTTTGTACAACAAACAGACTTGATGCTCAGGGCCAGGGTGGCCGGACGCATCATGTTCAAGGTGACACGGAAGTGCAGAGAGATGAAGCAACTTGCCAAAGTCAAAGCCAACCTGGAACCTGGCTGAAGAGCAGGGCCGTGGAGTCACAGCACGTGCTCTCAGTCAGACTCTCCTAAGTTCTACCCACAGGAGAATACTTCCTGCAGTCATCAACACGGCAGGCACTGTGCCAAAGGGGTGGGGATGTAACAATAAGCAAGCGGGACAAGTCTGTCCTCACCATTGAATGAGAAGATAAACAGGCAGGCAGCAATAATGACACTAGCTCACTTGCACTGAGGACTTATTCTGGGCCAGAGAGATACCTCGCTAAGAGCCTGACACATGCCAACTCGCCTCATCTATGAAACAATCGGATGAGAAAGTGATCGCTATTCTTGCTTCTAAAATGAGTGGGGGACTATTTATTATTTATTGGTACTGAGGGTGGAACTCAGGGGCCTTTCTACCTCTCGGCTGCACTCCTAGACCTATTTTATACTATATTTGGGAACAGGGTCTCACTAAGTTGCTGAGACCTCACCAAGTAGCTGAGGCTGGCTTCGAACCTGTGCAATCCTCCTGTCTCATCCTCCTAAGTGCTGGGATTACAAGTGTGCACCACCATGCCTGGCTAGTGGGGGACCATTTAATGAAGGGTAATAAATTTAGAGCTCTTCTGCCTTGCTAGGCTCCAAGTTTTTGACAATGAAGTTATTGTACTAGATTCTAAAAGATTTCTCAAATTATTTATTACATTTTTTTTTCTTTTTCTAAGTGCTGAGGACCAAACCCAGGGCCTTGTGAACGGCTGGCAAGCGCTCTACCTACCCCTGGGCCACATCCCCAGCACAACACCTAAAGCCTCTTTGCAGCTCAATTTATTTTCACTGCTAGGATCTTGGGATAGAGATAGGGCTAGAGCAACCAGGTCTACTGATCAAAACTCTCACGCTCCCTCTTCATTCACTGTGCTTGTGGATAATGAGTGGCAGTTACTGAATCCTTACTATGCGCTCTATCTTGCCTTCCCATCTGCAACCTTCTAACAACCTATGAGACATCTATAAAATGATCTGAAAGATTCTAAGATAAATGAGGAGTTCAACCTACCTCCACTGTAGGATTCTTAAGCACAGTTCTGATTAAGTTACAAAGTAGGTTTAAAAAATGTATGTACTGGAGTCCTCGGGCTCTCATGATGGGAATGGGTAACAGGCCTAAGCAAGTGGTTCCAGGATGAGTTACTGTCCATGGAAACCGGGAGTACAACATTGCTCTGGGATAACTCTGGATCTCCAGATCTTTCTCTGTCTGTCTGTCTGTCTCTCTCAAAAGCCAACTGCTGCCAGGTAGGCATGGCCTCTTGGTTTTATTTATGATTCCCAATAAATAAAGTCCATCCTAGCCGTTCAGCTGTGTATGCAAGATATCAGCAAACTCTCCAACGTGGTACCGCCACTCCCCCCAATCACATTCTTTTTATGGCACGTTTGCTTTCCACAGTGGGGGCAAGGAGGCCAACTTCTGTCTACCAATAGGAGCACAGAATTCAATCAGGGATCTGCTCCAGGACCACAGAAAGCAGCCTTTGCACATCCCACTCCCTTTTAGCAGGGGAAAGCAGAATCAGCTCCCCAGGTCTTGTAAGCCTCTCCCTCCCATATCTGGCCTCCAGAAACAAACTCCAGTGGGCCATGGTGAGGACACACACTAGGTGTGCTGGGATAGCCGGCCGAGAATGCTCTGCTCTCCTCTGGATGGCAAGGTCTCATGTAAATGTCTAGGTCTAGGGATCAACGCCTCTCCTTATACCTCGCCTACCACCTCACCTCACACCAACTGAAGTCTGTCCATAATAGGAACTACAGCATTCACAGTGACCAGCACAGATCATAATACTGACTTATCTACTCCTGTGGACCGTGAACATCCCTATGATGAAATGAGGTGGCTTGCACGTCTTTGTGCACTCAACACCTGGCACCACGTCTGGATCACAGGGGGGTACTGGCTCCCAAAGAACTGACAAGAAGGCAGGGAATTCCAAGGTTGGAAGAGGCTTATGAGGCCATCTTGCTGAACTCTTGCTCGTCTAGGACTTCTCTCAAAAATATCATTAAAAAGAAAATTTCAAAGCTGTATATCGTTAGTCGTTTTCTATCACCGTGACAAAATACTTGACATGAATAACTTAAAAGCTTGGCTCCTCGGTCCATGGTCATTTGGTTCCATTGTTTTGGTGGCACGTGATATATTAAAGCTGCTCACCTCATGAAGCCAGGAAAGAGAGAGAGAGGGAGGGACCTCGTTTAAAGTTATGCCAACAATGACCTATTTGCTCCACTCTGGCCCCACCTCTTGAAGTTTCTACCACTGTCCAATAGCCAATTAAGGTATGAATCTATAAATGAATCAATTCATTTATGAGGTCAGGCCTTCACGATCTAATCACCCTCCGGAGGTCCTACCTCTGAACATTGCTATACTGGGGACCAAGCCTTTAATATATAAACCTCTGAGGGACATTTAAAATCCAAATTAACAGTATATATCTATGCATGCATGAATACATACATGTACAGGCATTGTCCTACTAGAATGAAGCACATGGTGGTAAAGACACAAAGACTAAGACTCCTTTAGATCGAGGTTCGCGGACAGCCTCAGTTACTTAGTGAGGCCCTCTGCAACTTAATGAGACCCTGTTTCAAAATAAAGAGAAAAACAAACAAACAAACAATAGGGCAGAGGATGTAGCTCGGAGGTAGGAGGTCTAATGCCACCAAGTTCTATCCTCAGACCCGCAAAAAAAAAAAAAAAAGTTTTTTCCTCTTAATTTTTACAAAACTCCATGTTATTAAAGATAGATAAATGCATAAAATGTTAAAATGGAAACAAGAAGCTGGGTGTGGTGATGCATACCTATAATCCCAGTACTTAGGAGGCTGAGACAGGAGGATTGCGTGCGTCTGTGGTAACATGATGTTATTTTACCTCAATTCTTTAGCATGCATTTCCTACAAATAAGGAGTTCTTTTATATAATCATGTTACAATTAGCCAAATTAGGAAATTAACACAGATGTAGCATTGTTATCTAATATACAACCTTATTTATATTATCAGGCAGTTGTCTTGATAATGTCTTTTATAGCAAAAGAAAATTCAGAGTTATGTATGCTCAACTGTCATGTCTTATAGTCTTCTTTAACCTGAAATACTTTCTAAGTCTTTTGTTGTATATCACAATGTTGTTATTTTTTAAGAGCAGGGCTAGTTACGTGGTAGCATGCCCTTCAGTTTGGGTCTGCCTGTTATTTCTTCTTGATGAGATGCAAGGCATGCAGTTTTGGCAGGAACATCACAGACATGAATATGCATCGTTTTTAATCACTGGAGTGAGATTCCTTTTATTTTTTTGCAGTAGTGGGGATGGAACCCAGGAGAATTCAACCTTTGAGCTACACCCCCAGCCCTATATTTTTATTCTTTATTTTAAAACAGGGTTTCACTGAGTTGCAAAGAGCCTCACTAAGTAGCTGAGGCTGTCCTCGAACCATGATCTTCTTGTCAGCCTCCCAAATGCTGGGGGTTACAAGCATGTGCAACCACGCCCGACGTGAGATTCCATTTTACACAAGCATACCTTGTTGTAGAATTTTGGGTTGTTTTTGTAATTTTGCTATAATTCTAAATTGAATCCTCCTGTCAGCTGCTTATCTCCTATTGATTTTTCTCTAATAATTTTTATATTAATATCTTTGCTTAAAAGAATTAAGGCTGTTGATATTTTATTAACAACTTACTTTCAAAAATACTATTGATTTTCAATCTAACAAGGGATGAGTGCCTATTCTGCCCAAGAGTACCTGGCCTTGTATAATAACAGGGCAGAAAACGTATTTTAATTCAGAAAGACAAATAGTACTGCATTGTTGTTTAAATGGCTTTCTTCTTAAAACATGGTTACAAAAGGTTTTGTTCCTCTGTGACCCTGAGCACATTCATTTGTTATATTGTGTGTTCATTCAGTAAATATCTAGTCTATTCTGGGCCAATATTCTAGATAAGGATCTCCACTTAAGACATAGACAAGAGAATACAGAGTGTGGTAAGGGATGCAAAATACGCAGGCTGGTGTCAGGATGGAGTGCTCTAGGTACAAGGGACACGCCTCCTTCTTTGAGAAGGACAGAGGACCTGGTGTGGCTGGAGCTGGGGACCTCAAGAGGAAAAGAGTGGGGCCTCAGCTGTCTCTCCAATTTCATCTCACAGGGCTGTGGGCCCCTAGTATCCATGGATTCTATTTTGCAGATTCAACTCACTGTAGATAGAAAATATTCAAAGAAATAAAATTGCCTGAATTTGTACTGAACATGGGAGACATAATTCCCTAAACAATACAATATATAGCAACTGTTTGCACAGTGATTATGTTGCATTAGATATTAAATACATTAAAGGCAATCTAGATTAAAAGTATAGAGGAAGATTGTGGAGGCTATATGTAAATGTCATATTTCTTTTCTTTTCTTTTTGCAGTACTGAGGATTGAAACCAGGAGCATTCTATCTCTGGGCTACACCCCCCAGCCCTATTTTTTATTCTTTATTTTGAAACAGGGTCTCATTAAGTTATGGAGGGCCTCACAAGTCGCTGAGGCTGGCCTTGAAAACCTGTGATCCTTTTGTCTCAGCCTCCTAAGTACTGGAATTACAAGCACGTACCACCACACCCGGCAATACTATGCCATTTCATATAGGGAACTTGAGACTATAGATTTTTCTATCTGTGGAGAACAAGGAGGTCCTGGAGTCATCTCCTGCATATGCCAAGGAATATCTGTGTTTACCATAAAATCCCATCAAAATGTCTGCAAAACACTGCTCTTACTAAAAATACTAATCTCTATCCTGACCTGTCCCAGGTACCATTTCCAAAGCCTGCTGTTCCTCTCCACCCTGCCTGTCCTAGTTAGCAGAGTCAAAACTCTAGCGTGGTGTAATTTGTGAATAATAATGAAAGCCTGAAAATGTTCTGAAATTAGGGGGAATTTACATACCATTCCAAGGCTGCTCCGTTCAGCCTTGCAATTACCTGACATCAAGGGACCATTAGTGAATCAGGCTGTCTCAACATTACATTAATGGCCACTTTCAAGAGTGGAAAAGGGATAGATGCCCAAGAAGAGAGAAAGGCAATAAATGACTGTGTATGTGTATGTGTGTGTATGCGTGTACATGCATATGCATGTGTATTCCCCTTTAAATGACAGGGGTGGTAGCTGTGGCCTCAGGCAAAAAGATGGGTGCACACATGCACGCGTGCGTGCACACACGCACACACACCACCCTGTGCTTTGGACTCATCTGGTCCAGCAGGAATTGCAGCTCTCTGAGGCCTACCTCTGGATTTGTCAGAGTGAGTCCAGAGGCAAAAAAAAAAAAAAAAAAAAAAAAAAGGGAGTCCCCCAGGAACGCATCCTGGGAACAACACATTCCTTCAGCCCCAAATAAAGCCCGTTTAAAGCTTATGGCACCAGGTTTCCAAACACTTGGGGGAAAATAACACACAATACTGTTAAAAAAAAGAAAAAGAAAACCACCTTTTATTCTTTGCATGAGATGAAACCCTTTAATTTCACATAAGGTACAAACTTTTGATTTTGCAGATGAAAAATTAAGGTAGACCAGATAGATAAGGTTATCTATTCTTAGATGCTCTTGTCAAATATTGAAAAATAATTCCCAGTAACCTACAGGACATGTTCACATTCTTCTCTTTCATCCGATAAACAGTCCCAAATAAGCAATTAACCTGATCTCTGAGTAAAAACACGCTCATTACAGTGCACCCCTCATGTACTGAAGTGGACCTCGGGGCTCGGAGCACATAGACAACAAACCACTAACAGCATCACCAACATAAACACTGTGATTGTATCGTCCTCCTGTGGGATGAAGATCCTGAACAATGAGGATGATAAACACATGTGTCCAGTGATGGGAACTACTGCCCGCCCAACAAAAGACAGTGAATGAGGATTTTTCTATGAAGGCTCCATTTTCAGGGGACACAGTGGGCCCTCATAATTCAATCACTGCTGATAAATAAAAGCAACTGAGTGATTAACAACGGTTTAATAAAGGTGTCAGGAGAGAATCCTAGTTTAACAGAAGATGAAGTATATGAGAAGGTTGTTATATTTCAACCATTTTCAACCATTGTGAGCCTGCTTTGCATTTGTGTGTGTGTGTGTGTGGGGGGGTACTGGGGATGGAACCCAGGAGCATTCTACCTCCGAGCTACACTCCTAGCCCTATTTTTTTTTTAATTCTGTATTTTAAAACAGGGTCTTATTGAGTTGCAAAGAAGCAGCTCACTAAGCTACCTAGTTCACTAAGTTGCTGAGGCTGGCTGTGAACCACAATCCTGTTTCAGCCTCCTGAATGCTGGGTTTATAAGAGTGCACCACCACACCTGGCTTGCATTTTTCTTTAAAACAAAAAAACAAAAAAAACAAAAAAAAAAACAAAAACAAAAAACAAAACCACAAAAAGTGTAGCTGGGCACGGTGTTGCATATCTGTGATCCCAGTATTTGGGAGACCCTGTTTTAAAAATTTAAAAAGTTCTTGCCGGGCGTGGTGGCACACGCTTGTAATCCCCGCGCTTGGGAGGCAGAGACAGGAGGATCGCGCAGGTTCAAAGCCAGCCGTGCGCACTGGCTTAGGAGACCCTGTTTCCAAATAAAAATGTAAAAATTGGTCTGGGAGTGTAGCCTGGAGGTAGAAGGGCTTCCAGGAACCCCAGTACCACCAAAAAAAAAAAAAAGTTCTAGAGGTATAGGCTAGCGATAGAATACCCCTGGGTTCAATCCCCAGTATAAGAGATTAAAAACTAAACAAAACACCCAAAAAACAAAAAACCCAAAACTCTAAAACAATAACAAACAAAACTGCCAAATCCCCAAAAGGTTTAAGAAGTAACAGTGAAATATCCACTAACTAATTAACCTGTGACCGAAAGCGCTTGTTCGCAGTCAGTGTAAATAAACCCATGTAAACAATTTAAACTAAAAGGACTAACTAAAAGGATTTCAACACGGGCAGCATGGTTGTAAATTAGGCTTTATAATAGATATCCTGTTAGTGTGTGGTCAATAAGACTAGCGATGCTGAGCTACAGCTTGCATCTGGGGCAGAGGCTTTGCAAAATGGCCACTATAGATTTAATCATTATAAGCCTTGACTCTGGGACATTTTAACCGTTTTATTCTTAATGGGCATACAAGAGTACTCAACCTTTAATTTATAATTAGTCACCAGGTTGCCCAAAAAAGAAATAAAGGGAAAAAAGAAAAAAAAAAAACTTCACAGACCAAGCCCCTCTCATGGCCCTGGCTCACTGGGGGCTGACAATCTTTCCAGAAGAAACCATGGGCCTGGTTTGCAAGTTTTAAACGATTCTCTAGTTCTCCTCCAGGGGACGACGTTGGCCAGCATTTCACTGAAAGCCTCATTTTCACACTGAATTTCGCACAGTGCCACAAAGATATTCCTGTACAAAGGCCTCTCTCTCCCTCCTGTTTCTTCTTCACACATTTCTCTCTGACTGATTAGCAACGTGTGTCAGCTCTGTTGTGCAGGGGGAGGCAAGGGACGCGTGGGCAGGGTCACTGCAAGAGACCGCTTCAGCAGACTGGCCAGCCCTTTATCCCCAAACTCGAGGTCAGAGCTACAGTTCTGCCAAAGCTGATACAGTTTCAAAGATATTCTTTCTTTCTTTTTTAAGGAGAATTTTCCACTGGGTCTGTTTCAGCCACTGATGCCTCCCAGGGCTCCCCCTACCCCTTGCAGGGCCTCTCTCCCAACAACCACAAAGCCGCTGGAGGTCTGAGTCTTCCTGTAGGAATGGTGGGGCTTTTCTACCCTGCAGAGGGTGGTGGTCAGGAAGGAGCCCAGACAGCAGTTTCTCGCTGGGTCTCCCTTCCCCCTACTTAAAGGGTTGAGAGTCCCCAGTGGGAGCTGTCTAGACACAGAAAGCAGGCACATGAGGCCAAAGCCTGTTCCAGAGGGAGAAACGAATCTGACTTTCCACGCTTGGTGACTACACAACAGGGCAGAGGAAAAGCCTGGAGGTGTGAAGTCAATCCTCCCTTGCTCAGGCCCAGATCCAGTGGCTGTGGGATATGAGCTATATAAATTTTGAGAATCCTCTTTATGTTGTTGTTGTTGTTGTTGTTGTTGTTGTTGTTGTTGTTGTTATTATTATTATTATTATTATTATTATTATTATTATTTTGGTACTTGGGATTTAACCTGGGGGTATTCTGCCTCTGCTCTATATCCCCAGCCCTTTTTATTCTTTATTTTGAAATAGGTCTCACTATGTTGCTGAGGGTATCATCACTGAGTTGCTGAGACTATCCCTGAACCTGTGATCTTCTTCTCTCAGTCTGCCAAGTACTGGGATTATAGATGTGTGCCACCATGCCTGGCTAACAGTCCTCTTTATAGTAGGAAAAAAAAAATCCCTGAAATTAGGAATACCACATTAGCTACAGGGAATAGGAAGGAGTTATTCCTCTAAAAGGCCTTGAAATTCCTGCATCATTAATTGCCACTAGTTCCAGGTGGGCCCGCTGGTTAAGGGGTACATTAGCAAGTGGCTCCCACAAACTTACTCCAGTGGCTTCTTTAAGGCCACCGGGCTAAGCCTCTGCCTCAGGAAGGAAGCCTGCAAGATGGCCAGTGGTCAACAGCTCCCTCCTCCAGCCCCAAGTGCCAGGCAGATGCTCGTTAAACATTTGCTCACCAACCAACTGAAGAGGCCCTGCCAACTGCCAGGGACCTAAGCTGCCCCTCGAGGCTGAACTACTTCCCTCTTTCCAGCTAACTAGCCACATTTCACATTTCATATAAAGAAAGATCACTGGGAAAGGATGTGAGTCAGGCCCAACCCAAGAGTGGGTTTCTTGCTTGTCTGGATAAGTCACCAAAGCCAAGGGTTACACAGTGACAAAACCCAGCCCGTCAGTAATGCTGTAGTTCTCACTCTACACACACCAGTACCTGGCACAGCATTTATGGTCAGGAAGACGCAGGGTGGATGCAGCTCGACCCCTCAGGACTGCTCACTGCCCAGTCAGGTCCTAGAGAGTTACTGCTGAAGGAATTTTTGTAGCACTACATGCAAGGCCAGCTCAGCATCCCAGCTCTGTCGAGGTCCAGCTCTCCACACCTCCTGGACCAAGCCTCACTCCCCAGGTTGGGTCATCCTGTCTATCCATGGGAGGTCTCATCCCCTTCTCAGACCTTCTTGGGCTGCACAAAGGTACAACCTATGTAGGTCTTTATCCAAAGAAAGTACCCCCCCCAAACCCAAACAAACTGAATTTAGAACATTTAGCTAAATATAGCTAGGATTGCATATTTTCATGATCCTTATAAAATAATATATAAATTTCTCCTAATCTGGTGGCAAAATCAGTTATCCAAAACTTTTTTTGTGTGTGTGGCACTAGGGATGGTGCCCAGGGGCCTTCTACCTCTGAGCTATACCCCCAGCCCTATTTTTTATTCTTTATTTTGAAGCAGGGTCTTTTTAAGCTGCGGAGGGCTTCACTAAGTAGCTGAGGCAATTCTCTGGAACCGAAATTCTCCTGTCTCAACCTCCAAGTACTGGGATTATGCCTGGCAGTTATCCAAACCTCAATGGTGAGATGTGATGAGGCCTAAAAAAATGTAAAATTATTTAACTTAATTAATATAGCTTGTTTACCTGGGTACTATGCTTAGCATTTATAAGCAAATAAGCTATTAGATTCTCTTTAAACAAAACTGAGAACAACTTACTTGCTAGAGTATCTTCATGAAGCCACTTCTCTCTCTCTCTCTCTCTCTCTCTCTCTCTCTCTCTCTCTCTCCTCTCCCTCTCCCTCTCCCTCTCCCTCTCCCTCTCCCTCTCCCTCTCCCTCTCCCTCTCCCTCTCTTACACACACACACACACACACACACACACACACACACACACACACAAACGATTCTGCAAGTTCTGCAAATTCTTATCTGTAAGGTGGGGATTCTAACCACTTATCTTAAGAGCCATCAGGTTGTGAGGGCTTCCTGTGTGCCACACCTGTGATAAGCATTTCATATAGATGATTTCACTTAATTCTGTCAATAACACTGTGCAGTGTTAACCCTATTCAACAGAAGTTGAAACTTTAAAGGGCAAGTTACCTGCCCAAGGCCACCTGGGCATTTGGTGATGCATTTGAGTGTGGGCAGGCTGGCGCTGACCTCAGCCCCTGTGCCTTGCAGCCTCTGCAACCAAGACTTTTGTAAAGAGTGAACATTCAGGATAACAGGTTCAAGGGCAGCATCAGCAACTTAGTGAGGCCACCCATAACTTAGTGAGACCCTGTTTCAAAACAAGAAATACAAAATAGGGCTGGGGGTATAGCTCAGAGATAGGAGACCCCTGAGTTTAATCCCCAGTACTATCCCTCCAAAAAAAACCTAAAACAAAAACAAAAGCCCAACTTATGAGTTTTGCAAGGCAGTTGTTTTTTTTCTTTTTTTGTGGTATGGGGATTGAACCCAGGGGCATTTTATTTTTGAAATAGGGCCTAAGTTGTGCAGGGCCTCACTATGTTTTTGAGGCTAGCTGTGAACCTATACTCCTCTTGTCTCAGCCTCCCAAGTACTGGGATTGCAAGCAATGCTGCCACGCCCAGCTAAGGTAGATCTTTTCGAGAGCTGGTAGCTGCTATATTTTGATTTTCCCTCAAATTCCCACTTGACTTAAAGAAGAAACTTTTGCTGGAGAATTGGGCTACTTTTAAAAAAGGCTTTAGCCGGGCGCAGTGGCGCACGCCTGTAATCCCTGCGCTTGAAAGGCTGAGACAGGAGGATCACACGGGTTCGAAGCCAGCCTCAGCTACTTAGTGAGACCCTGTTTCCAAATAAAATATAAAAAAGGTCTGGGAGTGTAGCCCGGAGGTAGAAAGCCTCTGGGTTCCTCCCCCAGTACCACCACCAAAAATAAAAAAAATAAATAAATAAATAAAATAAAAAAGGCTTTAAAAGTTTTTAGAAATGGTCATAAAATGCAACTAGTCATAGCTATGATTTATTGAACGCATGCTGAGTTCATCGTGTAAGCTCCTCTCATACAGCTATCTTGTGAGACAACAGCATTTCCTTCACTTAAGAGATGAGGAAACCAAGACTCAGCCAATCTGTCTACAGTGTCTCTCTCTGTAGCTGAGGGAAGGTCTGAACTCTAGTCTGTCTGCCTACATTACTGCCTGCCTGCTATAAAATGTACCTAAGAAGAAAGCATATTCTAGCTCACGGCCTGCTAGTTATTTCGTGTGTGTATTCTGACTTTTGAGTGGCCAAGTAGAAACTGCTCTGTGCTTTCAGGTGAAGTGAAGACAGGCCCGCTGTCCAAGGTGAGCCCAGTTCTGTGTTCCAAGCCTCTGACTCCAACACCATTTGGGCATGAGGCCCATGTGGTGGGTCTGCAGCAGGGGAGGGGAGGGGAGGGGAGGGGAGGGAGGGAGGGAGCTATATCCTGCCGTCTTGGTCAACAGCCAATAGGAAACCATGGTTCACATCCCTATACAGAACGTTTAGTCTTGCCAAGGGAACCAATCCACGACGGAATGAATTTAATCCATTCTCAAACCATTGTCCCCAAAGTGACTCCGACTTTAGCTGACCCAAGCATCTTGCTAGAATGTGTCATTTGTCTACTTGAGTGTCTGCCTTCAGTATGGGTGGGGGCCTGAACAGAGGGTGATCTAATTATGTTGAGACCCACTTGCAAATGACAAAGGAGGTCATGTTGGCAGAGAGGCTGGGCTTCAGGTTCTAGGGCCAGAGAAGGCAGCAGTGTGTGCGCTGCTCCAGAGGAGCCCTGCAGGGAAGCTGCAAATGCTGAAGGGGCCAGGGGTCCTGCGACCAAGGTGGGCCACATCCAGCCTGGCTCGGTTTTGCGGAGTTCACAAGCTCTGCAGAGAGCCCTGATCCAAATGCCCCTATGAAGCACAGCAAATCAGCTCTCAGATCAAGAGGAACTACGTCAGGGTCCTGAGCACAAGAAACAGACTTTGAGCACAGCTTCCAAATATGCGCTGGCTTTCTGTGGAGGTCATATCAAGTACACTTTGGTATGCAGGTAGAGAAAACTGACCCAGACACTGTCAGTCTTAGAGAACAGGGTATCTGAGCTTTACTTTAGAAATATCCTACACAGGACCATTTTCTCAAACAGGGTGCAAGCATGTATGTGTTTGCATACGTGCACACATGCGTGTACACACACACACACACACACACACACACACACACACACACACACCTGATCCCCTCAAAGAAAATTTTACTAGAAGGTAGGTTTGACTTGCTAGCGGCAGCACCTTCCCTACAAATGCAGGGTATCTGAAGATATATGAGATTATTTGGGAGGGAGTGAAGGAGGGAGGTAAAGAGAAGAGAGGGAGGGAGGGAGCAGGCTCCCCATACCTGGATGGGTTTCAAGCACAGGGTGAAGGACCACTTCTAGGGTATTGAAGAGGAGCTTCTTGTGCTGGGTCAGGGGTTAAGAGCGGATCTAACAAGATGCTTAAGTGGAAGTTTCCACTGCGGCATCAAGATGCGACTGATGGGAAATTCCAAAGCCAGGGCCCGTGGAAATTTCTAAGAAGCTGACCTAGCTGGCTCTGGGGCCAGTAGGAGGCTACCAATGGGTCAGGAGAGTGGAAGGAAGGAGGATCCTATGAGGAAGATTCCCTGGAAATGTTCTGGACCCTGCAGCCCCAAGGTGATGGGTGGGTAGGGAGTGGCCTCACGTCTCAAGCCCAGAGGAAAGAGGTTTCCAAGAGCAGCCTCTAGGGGGCTTGTCAGGTGTGTCCTGGGTTCTAGGACAGGGGGACTGGTATGTGGCATCTGCCAGAGGAATCAAAATGTGAAAGGGGGCTAAGGCTGCCTAAGGCAGCAGAGCAAAGGGCTGAAGAAACACACCTGGGTGCCAGCTGCGTCTCCTCAAAATGGGTGCTACCCACGAGTCTGAGCTTGAAGGTAACAGGCCCTCCAAAGGGGGTGTGAATGGAGACTGAGGGAGGAAGGGCCAGCGGGGGTTCTGGAGAAAGCCTTGGAAGGAGCCAGGAGAGTGCAGGGGTCCCCTCTCCCCATCAGCCAGGCTCCAGGGCTCAGTGCCAGGTGTGAGTCACAGCTGCTGGGTAGCTGCGGCCCTCCCGGAGGATGAGGATGGAGGGAAGGCTTCCCCTAGAATGAATAGTTACTGCTTACAGACTAGAGAACAGAGGCCATTGTAGATTTCCAAAGGAATGTGTATGCACACGAATGCATCGGGTGGGTGGGGGTTGGCTCTAAGTGGACTCAGGACATTTTATTACCTAAGAGTCACCAGGAAACTGGGAGAAACACACCTGATTGAATAAACTTGAACAGGAGAGATAAGCATCCAGCTGTGGCTTAATTATGGCTCATGAGTGTGTCGCACAGTGGATTAGTTACAGCTAACCTCTGCTAAACACTGACTGTGTGCCAGGCATTAGGCTAACTGCTCCAGAGACATCACCTCACTCAGCACCTCTGACAACTCCGTGAGGTGGGTATTATTACCTCTTTGACAGATAAGAAAAACTGTGGCCCAAAGAGGTTTAAGCAACTTGCCCAGGGTCACACGGGCAGGTAGAACAGTGTGCTCGGAGCCTGTACATGACTTCATCTGACCCTGAACGCTTGTGTTCTCCCAGATGAGTGGGTTTCTGCAGAACCTTTGTGACTGAAGTAGGTTAGGGACTTGGGTCCTGCTTATTCTTTTCCTCGGGAGTCCCTGAGCTTAAAAAAAAAAAAAAAAAAAAAAGCACCAAAAATAATAACCACCCCCCAAAACCCAAAGAACAGAGTTTGAAACTCACTGAACTGCATGCATAATCCTGATGGTCTCTTCCAACTTGAGGATGCTAGGATTCTATCATCCGTGGGTGGGAAGGTAGAGAGAAGGACTTATAACAGCAGACAGGGGAGAGAAGAGAAAGCACAGAGGCAGCTGGAAGGAGCTGGTCCCAGCAGGTGGGACTGTAACAGATCTGAGCTTCTGAGAATTAGAGTACTGTTTCTGAATATACTATACAGATAAAACACACAAGGTGCTCAGCCCAGTGTCTGGCATCAGGTAAATGTGATCACGAAACATTTACACATTAGTCTGAAAAACCTCAACATATAATTTAATGCAACATGCTCAGCCACTGACATCACTGCTCCATTCTCCATCAGGAGATGTGTTTACCACGGACACTAAACTTAGCCAGGTGAGCCAGGACCAGAGACAAACAGACATGGCCAAGCCAGTCAAGGCAAAAACAACCAGAATAAGTGGAACGGGGGCTCCTCAGGGTGGGGGGCCGCGGAGTCCAAGGAGGAAAAGATGAGAAGCAGGTGTCTTTCTGCAGTCAAAATGTGTAGGGGGATAATCGTGTAAATAATGATACAAAGTTCACGACCCACTGAAGCCCTGTCATTACCTCTGGATTAAGAAGGATTCTGTAGATCTTTTGGCTTCTATGTGAAGTCCTCAGGCTGAGAGCAGCTGGCCAGACACCGCAGTGGACCACCGCTCCTGTCCCTGACCCTGCTTGCTACTGATGGTCTGGGTCGTGACACCAAACTTGGGGTAAGTAGTCAGTGTCACTGGGGCTCAATCCAATTTTTTTTTTTTTTAATTTTTTGCAGGTCTGGGCGTAGAACCCAGGACATTCTACCTCCAAGCTATACCCCAGCCCTATTTTTATTCTTTATTTTGAAACAGGGTCTCACTGAGTGGCAAAGGACCTCACTAAGTAGCTGAGGCTGTCCACAAACCACAATCCTCCTGTCTTAGCCTCCCAAATGCTGCGATTACTAGCGTGAGCCACCACGCTTGGCTCCATTTTATTTTATTATTATTATTTATTTTTTGTTTGTTTGTTTTACTGGGGAGTGGAACCCAGGGGCTTTCTACCTCCGGGCTATACTCCCAGACCTGTTTTACATTTTATTTGGAAAGAGGGTCTTACTAAGTTGCTGAGCGCCTCACTAAGTAGCTGAGGCTGGCTTTGAACCTGTACAGTCCTGTCTCAGCCTCCCAAGCGTAGGGATTATAAGAGTGTGCCACCACCTCCGGCTCCAATTTCCATTTTATCTGCTTGGCATTCTTTTTCCTTGCTTCTTTCTTTTGGTAACAAAACCCCTCACTTTTGGGTAGGAAACCCATTCCATGCAGTACTGGTGGGATTTGCCACTCCTCATGGGACACAGGAACAAGCCCTGGCCACAGAGGTGCTGCTAACTCTCTGCTGCCCACTCCCGGCCATGCTGATTCAGGCAGGTGAGCCAGGATGGTCACTGGCGGTGCCTCCTTGGTGCTAGTGTTAGGAAGCTGGCACAAGAGGCACCCTCTTCATTGAGCCCCACAGCTGAGAGAACGGTGGCGCGTGCTGCCGGCTGCCTCTGCCATCCTGGGGAGGGACAGCGTGCCCAGGAAGGAAGCTGACGGAGTCCAGTGGGGGTGGGGAAAGGTTTACCTGATTATCTTTCAGGCCTCTGAATCCAGCTGTGGCTGAAGCCCATTCAGCACAAACAATAGTCATGAGTCAAGAAACTAGTTTAAATTGGCCTTTTATAGATTCCAACACAAATCACTCTAAACTAATATATTTGATTGAAAAGAAACTAAATTCCCCTTCAGGGGTAGTCCTTTTGGAATTCTGGATATCTCTCTGATAACAAACCTGTCTGAATTAAATTTTCTTCTTCCTATGACATGCCCGCTTGACCCCCATGGAATCCTCCTATAAGTCTAAACTCTTTGTAAAGCAGTTAGCACAATGCTTGGCACATGACCAGCACTCAACAAACAGCACACGCTAATTATTACTGCCACTGCTCTAACAGTTAATCCCACCTCTCAACCACCCGCTGCCTATTCCTCCTCCACCACCACCACACAGGCAGCTGCCCTTTCCAGGACACTGGCTAGCCAGATACCCGCAATCAACTAATGCATTTTAAGTATTTTATGGCTTATAAAGCATTTTTACATATGTTCCTCTTTTTGATCTTTCTAGTAATCTTTGAGCTATTACTCTCACTTTACAGATGGGGAAACTGTAGCTCAGAAAGTTGAGCAAGGTCCCAGAGTGAGTCAAAGCCAGGCCTTGTACCAACTTCTTGTTATTTCCATAACAAGTGACTGCTAACTGTAGAGCCTTGTGTCAGAATCATGTGACTGCTTTAAGACCCCCAGGATCTGCTGTAGGCAAAGTCAATGTGCACAGCCCAGTGGAAGGGCCCCTGTGAGTCTATATTTTAGCAGGTGCCTTGTGTGACTCTGCAGGGCTGCTGGTAGGAGAACAAGCATAGGTCCTTGCTGCTTCTGGGATGACCGAGTACCGGCTGTGCTTCCATCCTGTGCTGGGTAATTCTGTTCTTACAGAGCTAACAAAGTAACCGAGGAAGTAAGAAGAGACAAGGAGAAGGAAGAATGAACCACAGAGGACTGTGGCTCTGACACTGGTGGGAGTGGATGAGATCCCAGATGGCAGAAATAAGGCCATGTTATGGAGAAGGCAAGTTTCTACTGGGCCTCACAAAATGGGAAGATTTCCAGGTAGAGAAGGACCGAGCAGAACGAGATGGGAGATGGTGAGAAGGGTAATGTGGCAAAAAATAAAGGGAAGAGCATCAAGTGAGCCAGAAAGAACGGACTGGCAGTGAGGGTGGAGGAGCAGGGAGGGCCCAGGCTGGTGCGATAGGTTTAATGGCTTCCGAGCAGAGGAGGGACATCCTGCAAGATGGCTTCGAGGCAGAATAGTGTGGCAGTGCTGTGCAGAATAAAGGGAGGCCCGGAGGGGGAAAACCCAGCCCTGGCGAGGCCACCTAGGAACCTGCTGCACTGCCTGAGATGCCGGGCGACATAGACTGTGATGGATTCTAAAGTGCTGGCCACCAAAATGGGGTAAAAGGCTACAGGATGGACTCTAACCCGAGACTCCTCACTGTCCTGCTTGTTTCCTTCTACACAACGGTTTTCTTGTGACTGGTAAGCACTATGGTAGATGGCAAAAATGACCACAATTCTTGTCCTCCTTGCATCCACGCTCTTTGCAATGGGATTCTGTAGCAACGCTCACCAGGAGGAACATCTGTACCCATAGCTCTTGCATACCAGGAGGAACATCTGTATCCATAGCTTTTGCATCCAGGCTAGCCATTTGCTTCAGCAAATGGGATGAAGTGGAAGACCTGCTGCGATAGTTTGAGCCCCAACCTTGGGGCACTTCTGTCTCCCTCAATGCCCTGCTTAACCACCATGTGAACAAACTAAGAGTAACCTGAAGGGCAATGAGGCACATGTGTTAACTATGGTTATAATTTCAGCTGACAGCCAGAAGAA
This sequence comes from Muscardinus avellanarius, assembly GCF_963383645.1. Taxonomy (NCBI): domain Eukaryota; kingdom Metazoa; phylum Chordata; class Mammalia; order Rodentia; family Gliridae; genus Muscardinus; species Muscardinus avellanarius. The sequence goes on from NC_137788.1 coordinate 59,162,076, forward strand.
AGCCTGGCTACCCTGGGTCGGACACTTGAATAGTCCCAGCTGATGGCAGCCAAGTCAGAACTGAGTCCAGCCCAAATCACTAACTCACAGAACCGGGAGATAATAAATTATTGTTATTTTGAAAAAAGTAACTTTTGGAGTAGGTTGTTATGCAGCAAAAGCTAACTGATACACATCACAATTAACAGTAGAGCTGATATATCAGGGAATAATGCTACATGAAGCTGGAGAAACATTTCCACTTAAAAAGCACATTACTTTCCTAGCTCTAAAGGAATGTTTTCTTCCACTGAAGAACCATTAATGCACAACAATCACATTTATGTGAGATAAAAGAAAAAAGAGAGCAACAAGAAAGAGTACAGCTCTAATATGTTGGAGCCAATTTTCATTACAACACACTGCAAGGGACTGTCTGAATTCCTTGGCTAAAGAAACTGTTGTTTTGAATACTGCTTGAAGCAAGCAGACCATCAACAGGGGCCTGGAAACAGTTTCATTACCAAAAGAAAAAAAAAAGTTTTTATTTTAATAGAATTTGGCATATAATCATGGATTTCCTTCCTGCCCATGTTCTTTTACGGCTCTGTTTTTTTTTTTTTTTTTTTTTTTTTTTTTTAAGGCATGGAAACATTGTAAATCATTTTGGAGAGAAAAAAAAAGAGCAAATAAATAGACATCTAGTCATAGTACCAGTAAGGATGCAATTAATTTAGGAGTGTGAGTATCATTTCAAAAATAATGTCTCACCGTCACTTAGTTTTAGTCACAAAAGAGAACTTACCAGTAAGAACTTGTGTGGTCCAATGTTTTCAGGTTGTAAGTGGTCGGATGAATCTGAAATAGAATTAAACAAACATTCCATAAGTAACTCACATTTGGAAAGGGTGTGCTTTGGATCCCAAATGACTGCCATAATGTTGACTATTTATTCTTTTAGTTAAAGATTAATGAAGTTTTTCTCTGGCTCCAAATGAATAGAGATTTTTTTTTTTTTTTTTTTTTTTTGCCTACATATTTCTTCCCAAACAGAGAGCATTCTCTCATCTAGTTTGGGGAGTGCTGAACGTCTGAGCCAGTGTAACTATAAATGGTAGTGTTTTCTTCAAACCCCTTCTAATCAGCGGAAGCCTCCTTAGTTGTTGCTTCTGCCTGGGTCTCTCACCCTCCTTCCGTTAGGGTCAACCCATGGCTCCCTCTGTGAGGCCAGTTAAAAACTACCAGTCCCACTTAACTTCAAGGACCACAGGTGGGTCACAACAGGCTTTCTAACATGGTTACCTGATGATGTAAATAGCCACAGAGCTGTGTCTTCCTGAGAAAGGTAAGCTGCAGGTAGTGTTGTTTGACAGCTATTGCAAGCCACATATATGGCACTGAATGTTCTAGTGGCCACATTAAAACATATTTATTTTTATAAATAGTTACTATATTTTTTCTATAGTTACTATAGTGGAGGGGCTTACCATAAATATCATCTCACATAGTTACTTTGTGTGTGATAAGAGCAGCTAATATCTACTTATGAAGCAAAAGTTCCTGATACAATACAATTTTGTAAACTTGAGTCCTCATTCCTACAGTGCAGCTCTAGACTTGCCTCTCCTACACACTTGCAACTTGGCATCCTCCACCTTCATCTCATTCCTTCTCCTGCCTTTGTTTTTTATATTGAGCCAGGAAGATCCAGTCCCTCTGAACTCAAGCTAGCCACCCTGTGAGAAGTGGACGCCACATGCGGCGGGCTACGCCCTGGGAAGCACAGCTCCGCCGAGCATGTTCTGGGCCTTCAGGCACTGGCCAGGCTCCAAAGCAAGTCAAGTACATATGAAGATTTTAGTCACTTATTTTCCTTCTCCCAGTAGTCCATTTCATGATGTCATTTAAGGCCTTGTGTCAAAAAAAAAAAAAAAAAAGTTCTGAGGGTGTAGCTTAGAGGTAGAATGCCCTGGATTTTGCAAATACACAGTACTTCCTACGTGCAAGGACCTGTTCCTGTCCCTGTTACTTCAATGCACCCTCACAATGACCTTATGTGGTAAGTAGATCAGCATTCCTACTTTTTTTGTGTGTGTGTGTGGTATTTGGGACATTCTTCCTTTGAGCGACACCTCCAGCCCTTTTATTTATTTATTTACTTATTTTATTTTGAAACAGGGTCTTGCTGGGTTATTGAGAGTCTTGCTTAAGTTTCTGAAGCTGGCCTCAAACCTACAGGTCTCCTGTCTCAGCCTCCCAGGTACTGGGATTACAGGCTTGCACTATGGCGCCCGGCAGCATTCCCACTTTGTAATAAGGAAACTGAGGCACGGAGAGGCTAAGCTACGAGGTCGTGTGACGGTAACAATGTCCACCTCTAGAGCCCATGCTCTTAGCCACCACACTCTCCATTAAATTACAACAGCTCAAAAAATAAGATCATTACTTTCAGTTTTAATTATAACCATGAAATGATCCAAGTCGGCTCTCGTGATAACACGGTTAGATAATAGCAGTGGCGGCAGATGGCAGAGTTGCTGGCTGTGCTGGCAAATTAAATTAAAAACAATCTGGGGTGGGAGCAGGAAGCGCACAGGCAGGCCTAGGGTCGGACACAGCAGCGGGCCCGGGGCCTGTCTGGAGGGTTTGGAGGGAGTGCACGGCTTGCTCTTTTGGAGAAGCTCCTCCTGTGACTTGTCGGAGGGCATTTCCTATGGTCTCCACCAGACCCTCCAAGGGGTCCTTAAGGCAGCAACCCCTGCACTGTCTCAGAAGGCTAGGTAGTTAAGACAGGAAGAGCCAAGTAGACAGAGCTAGCAGCCCATGCCTATAATCCCAGTACTTGGGAGGCTGAGCTGGGAGGACCTCAGGTTCATGGCCAGCCTCAACAACTTAGTGAGGCCTTGTTTCTAATAATAATAATAATAATAATAATAATAATAATAATAATAATGGGCTAAGGGTATAGCTTAGCGGTAGACTGCCCTGGATTTGATCTCTAGTAAGGGGGGGGGGAAGTCAAGTAGACAGGAATTAAGCAAATACATGCTTTTCACCAGGTGTGGTGACGCACACCTGTAATCCCAGCTACTCAGGAAGTTGGGGCAAGAAAATTGCAAGTTCAAGGCCAGTCTGGGTAACCTACCAAGACTCTGTCTCAAAAAAAAAAAAAAACTGAAAAGGGGCCGAGCATGTAGCTCACTGGTAAAGAGTCTTCCTGCATTCAATCTTCATTGGGGAGAAGGAAAAATAAGACACATCCTTTCACTGTATTAACCCACTGGGTCCCTCCAAAAACCATACTCAGTGAGCAAAATCAGATCCGCATACAAGCTGCCCGCCAAAGTCACACAAGAAGGAGGGAGGCAGGTCAGCTGGTCGGTGGCACTGCAGAATCACGGGCCACAGGCCAGCCGCAGCAGGTTGTGCCACCCAGTCTCACACGGCAAGGCCTGAACTGCTGGAAACCCTATGTCTTCCCCTTGTTCTTATGATCCTGACCAAGCTCCTCAGCCTCCCCTGAAAACATCCCCCAGGCCCTCCTGCCTGCCTCTCCCCACCCCATCATGCCCTGTGGGCATCTTTACTTCAAGCACAGAGCTGTTCACAGCTCTCTCCCTCTTCTGTGCTTTTGCACATTCTATTCTCTCTGCCAAATATCCTTTCCCTACAGTACCAGCTTGTCTTCATGCTTCAGTTCAAAAGAGTCACCACCTCTGGGAAGTCTGGGGAACTCCCTCAACCCTGAGGCCCTGTAGGTAGTAGTATTAATTGGATCCAGTTGACAGTTAAGTGGTGTGGCTGCTGATAACAGTTATAGCTGGTGTTTGCAGAGCCACAGCCAAGCACTTCATAAGCTCCTTTAGTCTTCTGAGTAATCCTTGGAGGTAGGTTTTTTTTTTTTGCCCCATTTAGCAGGTAAGCAAACTGAGGGACAGAAGTCAGTAGCTTAAGGTCAAGTGGTAGAGCCAGACTGTGAACCCAGGCGATATGGTCCAGAGCCTGCTCTCTCAACAGCTACACCCCACCTGCTCCAAACAGGTCCGCTGCCTTGTACTCTAACTGCCCTCGAGCCTCCTGTTACATCAAGTAGCACCTATGCTTCAGTTTTTCATGTAACTGGCCCTTCCATTCATCTGTTTTCAGAATCCCTGATGGCTGAGAATCATCCTTCTAACTCATCTTTGTGCCTCTTAAGACCTAGCAAGGTACTCAGTACACAGTAGGTGCTCAGTAAAGGCACACACTGGAAAAGCACTGTGATGGGCGGCAGAGCTATAAACTGGAGCCTGATAAAACACATTAGAGAATAAGCCTCTGAATATGCATTTCAGCAAACAATCTTTAACCTCCCCTTCTAAATCCAGCCAGGACAGAGGCAACCATGGCTTTCTAAGCCTGTTCAGTAATGGAGGGGACAGAAGCAACTCAGAGGTTGGCAGACTTGATCCCAGCTCCAACAAGTTCATCAGCTTCATTTTTCTTTGCTTAACGCCTATGTAACAGCATGCCAATGGCCCTGATTGGTGAGTATCAAGAATGCCAGAAAAGACACATGTAGAGGAGCCTCCTTTACTGGCCTTGAGGCTTAGACAAGCTTTGCCCAGGGATTCTATAAAATGTTTCTTTCCATTACTATCTAAACTCCTCTCAGATGAGTAATGAAAAGTGACCTTGTAGGAGGATACATTTCCTCTTTCTCTAACAGTGGGAAAGACAAAAGTTTTAAGATCTGGGACAAACATAGCCCTCTAGGGAGAGGAGGAGCTCTTTCTGGCTCATTAGAGATTGCAGCAAGCCTGTGGCCCAGCCTACCACTCACAGATAGATGCATTCAGCCACACAATTCCCCTTCCCCACTGCATCCAGAATGTAAAACACATCCACGGACCAGCTTCCCAGGTACAGGGATATCCATACCATCTGTCATTAACAACTAAACTGTAAAGCTGGAGTTTGACTCTAGCTCTCATCTCCTTCCATGATTATAAATAATAACATTAACTTGGCTCTTATTGGGGTTTATTAAAGTTTACTGAGTACAAATTATGTTGCAAATTGTGCAAGGTTATAGGTGCTAGAGATACAGCAGTGAACAGGTGAACAACATTCTTGGTTTGACTCTTACACTATAGTGGGCCACAGAAAATAAACACATATAAAAGGAAGGAAATCATTTCAGCCAGGCACAGTGGCGCGTGCCTATAATCCCAGCTACGCAGGAGGCTGAGGCAGGAAGACTGCAAGTTTGAATTCAGCCTGGGCAATTTGGTGAGGCACTATCCCCCCAAAATAAAATAAATAAAAGGGCTGGGATGCAGTCCAGTGGCAGCATGCTTGCCTGGCACGTGCAAGGCTGCCTGGCAGAGGCAGCAGCAGCAACGGTGGCTGGCTAACTCGCTTGACTGCTCAGGTGAGCGGCCGAGGCGGCAGCATGCACGGTGGAGAGAAGTGGGTAGATTCACTGTGAGTTCTGGAGGTGAGATGATTGGCATCTGCAGGGGAAGCGGATGTGGGGCATGAAACCTAGGATTTTTTTTTTTTCTCAAGCAACTGGGTCAATGATGACTTCATTTACTCAGGGAGACAAGCAGGTTGAACAAGGAAGAAAATCAAGAATTCTCATCTGACCTGGTTAGCTTTGGTCTAGACACCCAAGGGGAGGTGTCCAAGAAGCACGAAGAGGCCAGAACTATGCTGTCTAATCCAATAGCCACCACTAGCAAGAGTGGGCATTTACATTTAAATTAAGTGCAATTAAAAACAACATGCCCTAGTCACAGGAGCCACGTTTCAAGTGGTCAAGCAGCGACAAAAGAGACCACTGCGTGATACAGGACAGGTGCAGGATGTACCCCCATCATGTTAAAAGTTGTATCAACATGGCTTGTCCAGAATGCGAAATAATAACCTGGATGTTACTGCAAAGTTTATTGCAATTATAAGATTATAACCCTGAGAGATCTTTAGCTTTATATGGCAATTGGATTCTGATTTGCCTGTTTTGTTTTTAGTCCTACTTTAGTTCTCTAGGAAAAAATAAATAAAAGCCTAATATACTTTTTCCCTAAAGTGGGGGAAAGCGGAGTGATCTGGACTTTCAGGCCTGGCTGCCAGCTCTGTCCTCACCACCAGCGGACTCTCAGCAAGTCACTTATGTGTGCCCCCTTCCTCCACCAGCGACTCTCAGCAAGTCACTTATGTGTGCCCCCTTCCTCCATCGACACAGTGAGGGGCGGCCCCACATGGACTGTGTTGAGAAGCTTGCAGGAGAAACGTTTCTGGCTCTGGAGACAACCCCACCATTCTCTACTCAGGTCTATTTGTTTCCATTTGAAAATTCTGATACAATGCTATCTCAAGTGGCAAAACAGATGGTAGGAGATTTTTGTTTTTTGACACACATAAAGGACCCTACTGTAGTGAAGAGAGGTAGAAGCTCCACAAAGGTGAGGCAAAGTTAAAAAAAAAATCCAGCTGGGCGTGGTGGCGCATGCTTGTAATCCCAGTGCTTGGGAGGCTGAGACAGGAGGATCGCACAGGTTCGAAGCCGGCCTCCGCTACTTAGTGAGGCTCTCAGCAACTTAGTGAGACCCTGTTTCCAAATAAAATAGGGCAGGGGGTATAGCCCAGAGGTAGAAAGCCTCTGGGTTCCACCCCTAGTAACACACACACACACACACACACACACACACACACACACACTTTACCCCATGCTCTAAGTCCATCAGAGAACTCTGTTATCAGAAGTTGGCAAGAACACCGAGTTTATAAAGCAATGCCATATGTGTCAAAGAATCACAAATTAAGTCTTGAGCTACAAAGCTAAAAAGAGAGCAGGGAGCAAGAGGCTGACATTTTACCCCACTGCGCAGGGCTTCTGTCCCAGGGATGGCACACCCGAGAGGGTGAGCTGGCCTACTTTAACCAAATGGCACCACCCCCCTATCTCCACCTTGAGACTGGCTCCTGGCTGGAAGAGCTGGTCTGGGCTGTTCATCAGGAGACACTCTTCTACCTGGTCACCATCCTTAGTACACAGGCTGAAAATTCTGTTCTTAACTGAGGAGCTGGTAATGTATGTTCTCGATGTATGAAGAAGTTAAAGGGGAAAGTATTTTAATAATGCCAAAGGACAGCGTGAAAGTTTTAAAATACATATGAAGCCGGGCATAGTGGCGCAAGCTTGTAATCCCAACATGTGGGGGGGCTGAGACAGGAGGATCGCGCAGGTTCAATGCCAGCATCGCTAGCTTAAGAGAGCCTGTTACCAAATAAAAATATAAAATAGGTCTGGGAGTGTAGCCCGGAGGTAGAAGGGTTACATCCCCAGTATCACCAAAATAAACAAATAAATAAAATGCATATGCATTTTTGTCATACTTTAAAAGAATACAATTAAAGTAAACAATAAATTAAAATATTACTCTCAACATCTTTTATTTCCCCATATTGCAAATGACAGAGCAGTGGCAGCTTTAAAAAGAAAGCAAACTTCTTTGGAATCTACCCATATTACCACCATCCAAGTGTTGATGTCTATATTTTAATAATAATTTTGATAGATGTAAGTACTTTTATATGACTCTGGCAGCTTTATTTCCATTGATAATAAAACTAGACTTCACAGCTAGGCAGATGTAGAGTGGATAATGGCTCCTCAACAAACAAGTTGCAAGTCCTTGGGCAATTTATCTCTAAACCTCAATTTCCTAAAGTGTAAAATGAGAAAAAAAATGCCTTTTACATACAGATGCTATAAGAATAAAAAGAAAAACAGTAAGAAAAACTCGATGAATGATAGCTATTATTTTTTTCCATTTCATCTTAAATTTTAAATATTTTTGTGTGTATTTCTTTGCACATTTAAAGTCCTTCATATTGAAAGCCTAATTTCCTAAATGACTCCCTTCATGCTGGATATTTAAGTTATTGCCAGCTCTTATTATTATAAATACAATCAAGCTTTAGCTTTTTTATTTCTCTTTTTTCTTTGGCTTCCTTGAATTCTAACAGTAGAATTATAGAATATATACTTCTATTTTTGGTGGTGGAACCCAGGGGCATTCTACCTCTGAGCTACACCCTGAGCCCTATTTTTTATTCTTTATTTGAAACAGGGTTTCACTGAATTGCAAAGGGGCTCATTAAGTAGCTGAGGCTGTTCTCAAACCACAATCTTCCTGTTTCAGCCTCCCAAAGGCTGGGATTACAAGTGTGTGCCACCACAACTGGCTATATTGCTTTGCTTAAAGGGGGTTTTACTAGCATTTAATAATATTATCAGGAAAACAATAAATAGTTCTATTTTATATATAAAATAGCATTGTTAAAGATGTTTTATCTTGCATTTCTATGACAGTTTGTGAGGATAAACACACTTCATCTTTGTTTATTAATTTTGTGTGTGTATATATGTGTATGCATGTATGTGTGATACTGGGAACTAAACCCAGAGATGTTTTACCTCTAAGATGTACTCCCAGGTGTTTTCATTTTGAAACAGGGTAAGTTACCACAGGCTGGCTTGGAACCTGTGATCCTCCTGTCTCAGATTCCCCAAAACTGGGATTATAGGCAGGTGCCACCTCATTTGGCTAACAGTTTGTTACCTTGAAAAATAATGTTTATACTTTTTGCTAATTCATAGATTAGGATCTTGATTTTTTCTTATGAATTTTAATGACTTCCTTGTAATTCATGATAATCAAGAGTTAATATATGTATTTGCTACAAATATAATCCCCAAACTTTTACGATTTTGAGATAACCATCTTTTTACTTATATGGGATGTAATAAATACTATAAGACAGCCCTGTTTTGTTTAAACCTCATGAGGTATGACATTGCTTCTTGGCAAACTGTTTGGCTTTTGATTGCTTTTCAAAGTCCATTTAGATCCCCTCTGACCTTCACTGCAGTGCTTGTGAGGGAAATGGAGGTTCAACTCCCACCGAACACCAGGAAGAGCTGGGATGCAGCCCGGCCAGGCGCCTGGGGCAGAGTCCCTGAATTCTGAAGCTGGGCAAGACCATCTTCTGAGTCCCTCTTCCTTTAAACCAGAGGACCCCTTGTGAAAAGAAGCTTGTGAGGTAAAATGAAGAGATGAATTCTGTGCAAAATGGATTATTATTTAGAGGATCAATTCTACATCATTTCCTGTTGGGAAGCCTGTACACATAGTATCAAGGAACCTACAGGGACTGATGCACTGGTGGCTCTCAAGAAATGTTAGTAAATTTAGTGACTCCACTAACATGATGGCTTACAAAATGGCCTGTCCTATGCAGGTAAAATAATTTAAAGAACTTAGACCTAATTAAGTTTTGTTTTATTACTATAATTTTACCTGGCATGATGCCACATCTTCTCCCAAGGATTCCTTCATGGACTGGATCAGTGAAACTACTCCTCTCCATTATTTCTACAACTTTTCCACTTTTACCTTCTACCACATGTATTTCTATTTGTAGTTATATTTCCTAATTTGTCTAGCAGCGTACACTAGTTCAGAGTTTTACAGAAAGAGGTAAGAATTTTATATAGTTAAGAGAAAATGCTTAAAGAAAGCCATGGTTTGATTAAAATAGGAGCATTAAAGTCTGGGTTGCAATGTGGGCTCTTTGCAACATCGCCCCATATTCTGGCAAGCAAGCATGCCACCATGAGACAGTTCCAATGCATTGTTGGGCCAGAAGTTTGCATTAGCTAAAAAACACTAAACTTTATTAAACAGGATGCCCCAAAATATTTCCAACCTTAGACAAATCTGTATAACTTTGCAGATATATCTGTAATGTTTTATTTGCAAATTCTGATATAACTCATGCCTCAAAAAGTCATTGTATGTGCATGCACATCACACACACACACACACACACACACACACACACACACACACACACGTCTTGGTCAGCATTTGGATGCAACTCATCCAAAATCCAACATCTGTTTCCTAATATCAGGAAAATTCACAGGAAGTGATTAATGCTAAGAAAAATAAAAAAATATTCTAGAACAAATTATGAAACAAAAACATCTAAAATTCATAATTTAACACAGTATATCCTGTGAATGATCATATCTCTATAACTGAGGGGAAGATTTCACATCTTACTGAAATACTTGTCATAGAATCTTTTATTTTTTTGGTGGTACTGTGGATTGAACCCAGTATCTTGTACATGCTAAGCAAGTATTCTACCTCTGAGCTCCATTTCCAACTCTTTCATTTTCATTTTATTTTGAAACAATTTCTCACTCAGTTGCCCAGGCTGCCCTCAAATTTGCAATTCTCCTGCCTCCGTTTCTCTCCAGTAAATGGGATTACAAGTGTGTCACCACCCCCAAACCAGAAATATTTTTATTACATGTATATACCAGTAAACATAAGATTGATGCTCCCACCCTACCTAATATAGTCTCAGGTCCTACACCACTACCTGATATCTACATAATCCTTACAGCTTGGGCTGATGATTTCACGGTGTTTTCATAAACTCCCCAGTGCCTTCCAGGACAAACTAAGACCTAACGACACTAGGTGGTGGCCCTGGATGGAGAGGGCCGGCTCTTGAGAAAGATCCAGTGTGTCTTCATCTCCCAAGAAGAATAGAAGGGCAGTGACCTTCAGCCACAGAGCAAAGCCACAAAACAAGGCCAAAGCAACCTGTAGATGAAGGGAACTTGTAGCTGGTTGGTTCTTCCACCATCCCGCTCCGTATAAGCTTCTCTGGTACCTACCATATGCCTGCCGAGTTGAAGGTGCTGGGATGCAACAGAGAACAAAATATAGTCCTCTCCTCAAGGAGCCTACAGTAAGTCATACAGACGACTCTGCCCTGGTGGTGTATACCAAATCACAGCAAGTACCAGGAGAGGAGGGCACCGTACTTACACCCATCAGGGAGGAAGGAGGAAGGCTTCCAGGAGGAAGCAGGGTCAAAGCTAAAATGTGATGAATGACCAATTAGAGGAGAAAAAAAGTCCCTATGCCCCTGGGGGCTACAAAAAGCTTAGTGTGCTGGGGCCCGAGTTCCAGATGGGAGAGAAGCCTTACTACCAAGGAGGTAGCAGTCAGGAAAAACCTAAGCAAATGACAATAGGGAGAATGGGGCCAATGGAAGCCCCCCAGAATCCCGAGCATCCTCACAGTGAGAGAGCAAGCACTCTCACTTTGGGAGAAGAACCAAAGTCCTTTCAGGTACAGGCCTCTGGAGGGCAAGAAGACATACTGTCCCATGGTCAGGGGCTCGTTAGCCAGTGCCAAGTCTGAGGGCAACTCAACAGCCAGCCACCCGACTCAGCAGGAGGGAAGAGTGAGCAGGCCTTGCACAGCAACACGAGGGAGACAGTTATCTCCACTTACAGGTGAGTGCTCCTTTGAGAAGACAGAATCTACTGACATGCCTTTCTGCTGATTCATCCTCCTGTGATGAATATCTTGTTTGCCTGAGACTTTTCTAGCTTTAGTGCTGCAAGTCCTATATCCCAGGAATCCCCACAGCACCATCCAAGCCAAAATAGCTGGTTACCTGACTCAGAGTTGGCGAGGCATGAGAATGAGCAATTGGATGGATGACCCAGGTGTTCGTGTAGGAACTGGCACCATGTTAAATGTTATCCACAACCCCCGCCCCCACCCCTCCAGGGGACCTGACCCTTGAGTTCCGGATCCTCTGGAACAGTGTCGGGCTTCTCTGGGACCTCAGTATCCGCTGCAGTCATCCATGCTGAATAGTACTTACAAAGCCTAAGGCTAGGGAAGGGTCTGGTGATTGCGATCTGGGATGCTAAGGTGAGAAAACTATAAGCTCAGTACCTTTAAAAGAAGCAACTCATCAGAAGAGTTGTCCAAATTCAATTTTGTTGTTGTCATTAACTGTGAGTTAACTAAATATCTTTTGGTTTTAGTTTCTGATACAGAGAAATCTTCCTAAGTAAATGAGTCTACTTAGATATAGATTAGTGAACACATTTTTTTATATCTTGGGCAATGCCTCGCTCACTGCAAAGGCTTGGTCCTGTTGTTCAACAGAGCTCCCAAGGTTCAGAAGGCAACAGTAACAACACATTCTAATCCTTGACACATAGTCACTCAAGAATATTACTTGATGGCAGTAATTGACAGGCAGGAAGGGGTTGGTAAATCACTACAGAATGAGTGCCTGGTGAACTAGGCCATTCAGAACAATAGAGGAGAAAGTGACCAGGACTGTGAATGAGACACAGGCTACACTTGGGTGTGTGCTGCAGGGCTGTTGAATAAGACAGCAGAACTCTGAGGTGCTGCACACGGTCAAGGAAGCAAAAGCTGAGGATAAATTCTCTTTTTCCTACAACAGGGATAACGAATAAAACAGATGATGCAGCCTTTAGTCAGCAGAAGTTGCAGGCATACTAAGTGCCAAGTCCTGATGCCAAAAGCTCCCGCCCAGGAAGACAAGCCAACAGTATCCAGGCCCAGTGGTCTTCGGGGAGAGTCACAGGAATGGATGAAGACACAAGCCTTAGCATCTTACACAAAGAACAATGACCTCCAACATATTGTTCTTAGTTTTTGGGAAAAACGTTTTTTGAAGTCAGGCATGGTGGTGCACACCTAAAATCCCAGTACTTGGGAAGCTGAGACAGAAGGATCGCAGGTTGGAGACCAAGCTCTGTAACATAGTAGTAGTGAGGCCCTCCACAATTTAGTGAGACCCTGTTTCAAAATAAATAAAATAGGGCTGGGGTGTGTAGCTCAGAGGTAGAATGCCCTTGGGTTCAATCCCCAGTCTCATACATATGCACACATGCATGTGCGCACACACATGTGCGCGCACACACACAAACACATGTATTTTAAAAATTCAACTATGCTTGCTTGAATAGTTCTATTTTTTATTTTTTAAAAAACTAAAGCTATTTAAGAAAATAGCGTTGTATTTTTATTAGCCTCAGAAAATGGAAAAAATTGCATAAAATTTAGCAGTTTTTATCACTGGTAATATATGTTGTAATTATGTTTCCCTCTAAAAATTCCAGTTTTATTTGAGTATTCTGAGTAACTGAGATTCTTCTCTGTGTGAAAATAATCATTTTGCCCATGCAGCTTAGTTCTCTAATCATATCCTTTTTTTTTTTTTTTTTTGATGACACGCTTTCCATCAGACATGGAGATAGAGTCATCACAAAAATATTCAGGTTATGTCCGCCACACAGAGAGAGGCCATACGAGCAGGGCAGGATGCAGCCGAGGCCACGGCCCCGAGCCCAGGTCAGAAAAACAAGCAACGGGGCTGTGTGGTTTCCACTCTGCAGACCTGGTGTGTAGATAAACTGGCTTCCCCTGGCCTTGGGCTGAGACAAGCTCTCCTAGATGAGCCTGTGCAGCAGGTGTGCCGCCAAACAGCTCACTCCTGAATAGTTTAGTCTTAAAGCACAGCCACCAAAACATGGCTTTGGTCACTGAAAAAACACCAAAAGGAGTAGGTAGGATAGAGATTCTAAGGCTTTCATCATACTTTCCCATATCATCAAGAGAACCCCAGTTCATTAAAAACAAAAGCAAACAAAAAAAAATCCCAACTGTGTTCTACACTATTCAGCAGGAAGAAGACAGGCTGCAAAATAAAAATCTAGCATATCCAATACAGCCTACCTGCCCTTGCACCTGCCAGCTGCTCTCTGGGGAGAGCCACTCCGCTGCCTCTCTTGGAATACTAGTTTGTACACCCTTCTGTCCGGGGTTCTCAGGGGTCCTCCCATTTTTGCATACATTCTGAACTATATAGTCAATTTGTGGACCATCTTTTGGGGATATACTCAAGTACTATACCAAAAAATAACAATAAAAATCCAAGAAAAAAGCTGGGCATGATGGTGCATGCTTGTAATCCCAACATTCAGGAGGCTGAGACTGGAGGATCAGGGGTCGCGGACAGCCTCAGCTACTTAGTGAGGCTCTCTGCAACTTAGACCCTGTTACAAAATAAGGAATAAAAAATAGGGCAGGGGATGTAGCTCGGAGGTCAAATGCCTCTGGGTTATATCCCCAGACCCGCAAAAAAAAAAAAAAAAAAATAAATAAAATAAAAATAAATTAAAAATCCAAGAAAAAAAGAGCCAAGGGAATTAAAAAAAAATTGTCATTCTCCATATCACTGGGAAGAGGATTAACATTCAACATTCTGTAAAGCCAGTCACTTCCCCGGTCAACCCTTCTCCCGGGACCTCCTGCTTCTCATTTGTTTATGTATCTGCATTGATAACTTGATTATAACGTCTTTCACACATGCCATAGTTTAGTCTTCTAGGTATTTGTTTTCCTACCCATAGCTCTTTATTTAACACCCCACAGCTTTTCAATAAATGGGGAGTGAGAGGAGCTCTAGACATGCATTTTTATATAGCTAATGATCTGTCATGGGACTGTTCACAGTGGGTTAAGTGAAGGGTAACACGATAGCTGATTCTGAAATCTGGTTTCAGAGCTGGGCATGGTGGCGCACATCTGTCTGTAATCCTAGCACTTGGGAGGCTGAGACAGAAGGATCACAGGTTTGAGACCAGCCCCAGCAACTTAGTGAGACTCTTAGCAACCTAGTAAGAGCCTGTTTCAAAATAAAAACATAAAATAAAAAAGAGGGCAGGGGGGATAGCTTGAAGTTAGAATGCCCCTGGGAGCCAGGTGTGGTGGCGCACGCTTGTAATCCCAGCATTCGGGAGGCTAAGACAGGTGGACCACAGTTTGCAGACAGCCTCAGCTATTTAGTCCACAACTTTGTGAGACCCTGTTTCAAAATAAAGAATAAAAAATAGGGCAGGGGGTGTAGCTCGGAGGGCAAATACCCTTGGGTTTTATCCCCACACCCCCCCCACACACACAAAAAAATGCCCCTGGGTTTGATTCCCAATACCACACGTACACACACAAAAAAGAAAATCTGTCTACAGGACTAGGGATAGGGGTGTAACTCAGATAAAGTGCTTGCCCAGAGTGCACAAGGCACTACCAATTAAATATACACATATATAAATAATGGATTTGTTTGCTATTTATCTTTTCTTGGCAAAATTAGCTTTCAGTCTTGTGAATGTGTCTCCCCTAATTCCAGGAAGAGTTTTGGATGCTGATGGTGTCAGTCTTTCTTAACCTTTTAGAACCCACATCCATTTTTGATAATTGTTAAAACCTTACCCTCCCTACCAGATTCTGAAATGCCTTTCCCTAGCTGTCTTGGGAAGCCATTACACAGCCTCAGCCTCCTCTGTTGAACTCTCTTCTCTTCCTTACATCTGACAACTCTCCAATCTCTGCCGCCAGCCTCAATATTCTCTTCGAACTCCAGACTTGTTTATCCTACTGACTTCATAGCATCTCCCCAAGATGCCTTACTAGGGTGCTCAGATTTAACAAGACACAACCAAGTCCTTAAATATCGCCCATACTGCTCCCTCCAGGGCACACCTCATTCAGTGGGACAACACACCACTCAGGCCCTTGTTCAAAACAAAATTCTCCTGCACCTTTGGCTATTTTCTCACCAAGTCTACAGCTAGTCAACCCATCAGCAAAGCCTGTTAACCCCACCTTCAAGTTAACTCCTGAGCAAACCGCATCTTGGCAGTCTCTACTCTCACTTGGTCTAAGCTACAGCATCTCTTGCCTAGAAGACAGCAACAGCCCCCTACAGATTCTCAGCCTCACTCTAGCTCCCTGCCCCAGGCTGGCCTTCACCTGGCAGGGAGAGTGTCAATCACCGGCATCACTCATGGGCTCAGAACTCCCAGGATCCTCAGCACACCCACTGATGTCCATCCTGTGGCCACCAGGTCTATAGAAACTGGCCCTGGCTCCTTCTATCCAGCTACACTGACTCTCACTTCTCAAACATGTCAGATTGTCCCGTGCCTTGTGGCCTTGTCATGCATTCTCTCTCCGCTCCCTTTTTTAAAAAGTAGTATTGGAGCCGGGCATGGTGGCAAATGCTTGTAATCCCCGCGCTTGGGAGGCAGAGACAGGAGGA
Organism: Muscardinus avellanarius; assembly: GCF_963383645.1. Taxonomy (NCBI): domain Eukaryota; kingdom Metazoa; phylum Chordata; class Mammalia; order Rodentia; family Gliridae; genus Muscardinus; species Muscardinus avellanarius. The sequence continues at coordinate 59,178,066 of NC_137788.1, forward strand.
TCGCGCAGGTTTGAAGCCAGCCGTGCTGGCTTAAGAAACCCTGTTTCTAAATAAAAAAAAGTATAAAATAGGTATGGGAGTGTAGCCCAGAGGTAGAGGGGATTCCAGGAACCCCAGTACCACCAACAAAAAAAATAAAAAAATAAAAAAATAAAAAGTAGTCTTGGGGATCGAAGCCAGGGGCATTTTGGCTCTGAGCTACACCCCCCACTCCTTTTCATTTTTTATTTTGAAACAGGGTCTCATTAAGTTACTGAGGCTGGTCTTGAACCTGTGACCCTCCTGTTTCAGCTTTCCCAATGCTGAGATTACAGATGTGGGCCTCTGTACTGGGCTGAACTCTTCCTTCTCAAAGAAGTTTAAACTTCTCACGGATGCACTCCCTTCAGTTCTCTGGTCAAGCACCAACTCTTCAGAAGGGTCCTACTCTCTTCCCTTGCCCTGCCTGGCTCTTCTGCACTTAGCACTTCCTGGCACTCTATTCTCAATCTGTTGAATGGTGCCACCACCCCTTCCCAGGAGTGTAAACTCCATGAGAAAAGGACACTGTCTCCTGACTGCTGTGCGCGCAGCAAGCTGGACACAGACTATGCATTCAGTACTCTTTTTTTCATTGTTGTTACTGAATGAATGCATATTCTTAACAGGCCAGAAATATTTTGTTGAACTTGATTTTTCTGTTGCCTGTATTATGAAAATAAATATTTCCTCTTTCTCCAAGTAAATCACAAAATGATGTTGGATTGTCAAACTACACACACTTCCCCTTGCAGACTCTGTCGTCTGCCCTATTCTGAAACAGCCCACCCCCTAAAAACCAGGGGTGTGATGGTTAATTGAATGCATAAACATTCAGGACTGCATCCTGAATTTCTTTTAAGCGCCTGGGACATCCTGGAGTCTTCTGACTCTAACAAAAGCCTTAAAGCTTTGTTACCTTAAAAAAAAAATGCTCACAGAATCAAACTGGTAAAAACCCTATCTGCCCTATCTGTGGCAGTGGCAGAGTTTCTTTCAGTTTTTTTCTGAATATAGCAGCTCAGATTTCAAAGCCAAGTGTTTTGCTGCACTACTTGTGTTGTATAGTTCATGCAGTCAGTACGAACCTAAGAGCCACAGAAAATACCATGGCTCGCTAAGAAAACTCTGCCGAGGAGAAGACCCAGGTGCATGCCATGAGGTACCCCTCCTGCCACAAGTCTCCAGTACTCTGGGGTTTCTGGCTGCCTGGCCAATACAGGTACTTTCCAGAGGGGCAGTGCTTCCCTTCATGAATTAGCCCCATTTATCATGACACCCTAAGTGGGCTGTATTAACTCTGAAGGGACAGGATCCTCCCAGCCCATGGCGCCTTCCCAGCAGTGAGTGTCGACCCACAGAGACCACTCTCTCTCCATGAATCCCCCTCCCTGTGCCTGACCTCTCAGCAAACTGCAGCTTCGAAGTTTAGTCAGTTGGCAACTGTCCACCGAGTTAATTCTCCTTTTCTTAAAGCATAATCTTCCTGGAACTTCTATAGACAAGACTCTGGAATTCTTGCATAAAAGCAAAATATTCTTAATCATGAATCATTTGAGAAATAATTCAGACAGCACAGTTCAAGAATTTGGCCCAAATTCTAACGTGAGAGATAGCAGAAACAGAAAAACATTGATGACTATCAGTTCTGCCCTTTGGCCTCCTCAATAAATAGTAATGCAATAAATCATATGCAAGTCTTGGTGAACCTTCATTTACATGTGTAAATATTTCTTTTAAGCTTAAAAGTCCCCGTGTTTGTGACATGAAATCTTATTTAATCCTTTAGGAATTCAAGTTGTTGGGTGGTTTGTTGAAGGAAGTCTTTCGTTATCCAAATTAAAAGTTCCATGAAAACACTTTGATTTCTTTCTTTAAATCACAAATCTGAATTTCTAGAACGTGTGTGTAATTTAACTCTGGACTTAGTTCCCCTGCAGTCTTTCACCCGACTCAGGCCCTGCAAGTCGCTTCCTTTCATCCTGTGCTCTGAATAGGGAGCAGGGCAGAGCCAACATACACAGTGGACTGGCGACATTCCAAAGGACCCCCAGATTCCTGCACTCTTCTGCAAAGTCTCACTGCTAACCCTCCCCCAGGCCCCCAACTCCCGCCTCCCCAAACACTGTTTTACATTTCTTTCACTCCACTTGGCTTGGTTGGGGAAGTATTTTGCTAGCAGTCGGTTGGCAGGTTCGGCATAGAGTTTCTGGCATTAGTCAGAGCTGGAGCATTTTGGAGGCCTAGCACTAACCCCAGAACATATTTCCCTACTTGAACTCTTGCACTCCTCTATTTCTCTGCCATCCAAAAAGGAAGAGGGCGGAGACAGAACTCACACATACAACAACAAAGCACCATACAGTCAGAAAAACATTTCTACTCAGCTTAAAAGAAAACCCTAAAAAAACCCCCAGACTGAGGGCTTGCAAATCCTGAGTCCTTTAACATGGATTTCAAAGTCTTACAAGTAAATTGTATCTTGTAAATTATATAAGTTTTACTATTTTGCCATTCGTCTCCCTCCACTGACTTGGGTAAAAATGTGGCTGATACTGCAGTCGACCAGCTGGCAGACAGTGCTCACATTTCCCCGCTAAGTTAGGACAGGCGTGTTGGAGTAGAGAGGCTGCCAGCTCGGGGAAGCTGGGGGCCCTGGTCAATCCAGCGAGGTCTGACGGGAAATGTGGGGAGGAGGCTGGGAAAGGATTCTGCTTCCTCACCAAAGACAGGAGCAATGCAACAGGCAGCTCTGTGGTTCTCAACGTGGAAGCTGGTCACACAGTACAGGACTGTTATAGCCATTTGATAACTCAGAAAAAGCAAGTCTAAAATTAAAAAACTCAGCACACCAAGAGGATGGTCAGAGGGTTGAGAAGACCATGGATCTTCAATAGCAAACATCAGAAGCAGCTGCCTCCTCTACAATTTCTGAAGATATGGAGAAGACCCTTAGGGTAGTCAGCAATGCATTTTTATTTCTTAGAGTCTTGATATAAAATGACAGAAGAGAGAATTATGACCTTTTTTTTTTGGTACTGAGGTTGAACCCAGGGGCATTCTACCTCTGAGCTATGCCCCCAACCCTTTATATATACTTTTTTTTTTTTTTTTGGTGGTGGTACTGGGGTTCCTGGAAACCCTTCTACCTCCGAGCTACACTCCCAGACCTATTTTATACTTTTTTTTAAAATTTGGAAACAGGGTCTCCTAAGCCAGCGCGGCTGGCTTCAAACCTGCACGATCCTCCTGTCTCTGCCTCCCAAACGTGGGGATTACAAGCATGTGCCACCATGCTCGGCTATATATATATACTTTTAAATCTTGAAATAGGGTCTCCCCAAGTTACAACACACTGGTCTTGAACCAATGATCCTCCTGTGTCAGCCTCTCAAGACCTGAGATTATAGGCATGCGCTACCTCGCCCAGCTGAGAGGCTTATGACTTCTTGATTTGGTCTCCTCTGATTTGGAAGTGGGAAAATTTTAATTAGCAAACTTCTAGTCAAAGCAAACATGACTTCCTCTAGATGTATTTATATTGTTCAGCATTGGGCCCTTGGTGTTTCTCAATTCAAAGCAGTTGTTCTATCCATCAAATGAACCAACCATCCATATCTAACCATTCATCAACAATCAAAAATAAATTTTTTTTCTGCTATCAACCAATTGTCGAGCCCTTACTTTGTGCCAGGTCCTGTACCAGGGACTGGACATACAAACAACCCAAAGGACAATAAATACTATACACATTTCAGAGATAAGGACACTGAGCCTCAGGTTTAAATATTTTTCCCTGAACCAAAAATATACCCAGGCAAAGTAAGGATTCAAATTCAGGACTATGTGAATTTATGAACTTCGTGCTTTTTCTCTACACTGCGTAGCATCCAACACTGGTCTACCTAACTCTGAAATAACAAAACTTTATTGCTTTTTTTTTTTTTTTTTTTTTTTGCAGTACTGGGGATGGAACCCAAGAGTATTCTACCTCCGAGCTACACCTCCAGCCCTATTTTTTATTCTTGAAACAGGGTCTCACTGAGTTGCAGAGGGCCTCACTAAGTATCTATGGCTGTCCACAAACCAGTCCTCCTGTCTCAGCCTCCCAAATGCTGAGATTACAAGCGTGCGCCACCACGCCCAGCTTTTATTGCTTTTTGATAGTCCACAACTTGACAGCTCCAATCCCACCATCCACCATTAAGGGAATTACCCTGTGCCATTTCTGGACATATAATGCACCCAAAAGAAAAGTCTACTTCCCTCTGAAGTCTGGCTGACCCTGTACTCACAGGACAGCAGCATCTTCTGTGTCCACAGCTTCATCTTGCCTCTATTGGCTGCTGTATGTAGCTGGGGACCTGTCCAACTTGCTTGCACATAAAAAGCATACAATACATGTTCACTGAATTTCAGTGCTTGGTACACTCCCTGGCACATGATAGGTCCTCCCTACATATCTGCTGACTAAATCTATGAAGTGTAAAATAAGCCAAAGAATAAGATGCTGTCTCAGGAAATCCTGAGGGCCAGTTCCTGAGACTCTTAATTTAATGAGCTGCTATCACTTCAAAGACCTTTGGCAGAGTCCCATTCCAGAAGGTATTGGTAACTTGCTGACTGAGCTCTCCATACACAATGTTAATAGCAAATACATCCCTAACTGTGAAAGCCCTGGGAAACAACCCAAATGTCCAGTAGCTGAAGAAGTTAAACCAATGGTCACTGCTTAGTGCCAGGGTTTATTTCATTGCTATCACCAAGGGAAGAATGTAGAGTGTGAAGAGACAGGAGAAGGGCAACACAACTCAAGGTTAGATGTAAAGACAGACCAAGAGGGAACAGACATGGACTCCCACTGGGCAAAAATATGCACGAGAGCCAGGTGTGATGGCACACACCTGTAATCTCAGGATTTGGAAGACAGACTAGAATTACAGGTTCAAGGTCAGCCTCAGCAACTTAGCAAGGCCCTCAGCTACCCTGTTTTAAAATAAAGAATGTGGCTGGGGATGTAGCTTTTTGAAGGCAGAAACCATGCTCATCATATGCCCATTTCCCTCACTAATCAGTATTGGGAACTCTCACACAGTGGCCAGCACATAAAAGTCATACAAAGCATGCTCACTGAATGAATAAATGAATTAAGGTCAAGGCCACACAGCCAGGTAGTGGTAGCTCCAGTACTGCAGTTAAGGAGAGTACCAAACAGGAGAGGTAATTTGTCCAGATTTGCAGTTAAGTGTCAGAATTAGGAGAAATCTTAGAGGTTTGTCTGAAACCTGCCCTCCACTCCGGCTTTTGTAGTTTTTCACATAGATCGCTGATCTGGAACGCAAATTGGTCTCTACCCTGGGTTGAATCCACAGTGAAAAAAAAAATGTACACGCACATACGCACATGGGAACTGGTATGAGAATATGAATCTGAACTTTCAGAATACTTTGTCTTAAGTGTTCAATAAAAGTCGAGAATTTAATAAAATAGTTGACAGTACTTCTTTTTTTTTTGGTGGTACTGGGGGTGGAACCCAAAGGCTTTCTACCTCCGGGCTACACTCCCAGACCTTTTTTATATTTTATTTGGAAACAGGGTCTCACTAAGTTGCTGAGAGCCTCACTAAGTAGCTGAGGCTGGCTTCGAACCCGTGCGATCCTCCTGTCTCAGCCTCCCAAGCGCAGGGATTACAAGTGTTCGCCACCACGCCCGGCTTGACAGTACTTCTAATCTCTAATCTCCACAACCTTTTTATTATCAACTTTGCAAGCTGGGCGTGGTGGCGCACGCTTGTGGGAGGCTGAGACAGGAGGATCACACAGGTTCGAAGCCAGCCTCAGCTACTTAGTGAGGCTCTCAGCAGCTTAGTGAGACCCTGTTTCCAAATAAAATATTAAAAAATAGGTCTGGGAGTATAGCTCGGAGGTAGAAAGCCCCTGGGTTCCACTCCCAGTACCACCAAAAAAAAAAAAAAAAAAAAAAAAAAAAACTTTGCAAATTCTTACAAAACGTATGTTCACGTATAAATACATGATCAAAGTTGAAAAGCATGCCTTTTGTGTTCACGATGGACATGAATACATTCTTGACAAAAGGCATCCATTTCTTCGCCAGGCTAGACATATAAATTATTCTCACTATTTAAGAGATCTCAAGAGTGAATGCTGTCTGTGTCACCCTGCAGATTTAGGTGCTCCACCTCCGATCCACAGGGACAGCCTTCCTCGCTAGACTAGCACACTCGGGATGCTTTCTGCCTCAGGCCTGTGTTTCTATACCTTTCCCTTGCTAACTCTGGCATGTTTGAGAATTTCTGCACTTGGGTGTGCCTTTCAAATAACAGTAGCAACGATGGATACCATTTGCAAAGTACTTACCACATACTGGGCATATTTGTAAGTACTTTCCTATGAACACCATTTCAATCTTGCTTTGTTTGCTTTAATCCAAACACAGAGAATATGACACATAGTAGGCACCCAATAAAGCCTTGTAGCATTATAATTTAGTTCCTGCAATGCTCATGTTCACACTAGGAAGATGGTGTTGGTATTATAACTATCGGCGTTGTTAAGAGCTGAAATACAGAAAAGGAAAGCCAGTTCTTTAAGCTAACCTCTTATTAAGGTCAAGAAAAATTTACTAACAGCAAGCTAACCGGCTGGCTTCCGATCTCAGCTTTCTGCATTTCAGTCCCTAGCTCTTCCCACCTGGAATATTACACCAAAATATTATGAGTTAAAAATTTGTGGAAAAACATGACGAGTCATGTTTATGAGATAAGTGCTACCACTATTTTTTACTCATATCTAACTTGTCTTGCCATGATGGCATGGCCCATGGGAGGCAGAGACCCCGCCCCGCACACTGCACCAGAAGGGGGAGGCCGTCTCCTAAGACAGCCCTTCCAGTACAGACAGGACTTCGCAGAGGAAGGCAGGCCTGCTGCTGGTTGTGCTCCGAAAAGTTCATAAGTATAACTGAGTCAGGTAACACAGGACCATAAAGTAAATGAACTGTGAAAACAAAACAACCCAAGTATGAACTGCATAGAAATAAAACTTTAAACTCGACACACAAAACCTAACGTAGCCCCGCCAGAGGGCTGCGTCTTCCAGTAAAGGGTCCCTGCCAGTGTCAATTCTGACTTTTGGAAAATTTCTGATTCTTTTTAAAACAGCTTCCAGTTAAACTTCCCAGACTTTGCCTAAAGAGGTTCTAACCTGGAAAAGGGAGTGGGAAATGTAGTAAAGAAACACCAGCCAGGTCTAGACAACAGGAGTGTGACCCCTGGGGTGCTCCGTGCCATGGGCACACACATGAGGCATTTAACTAGAAAACTGTCCCCTCAGCTCCACAGCTGAGGACACGAGTGATCCAGGCTCCCAGGTTGAGCTGGGGCTGAGGAGGTAGAGCATCCACAGCCACTACTAGACAGCCACCCTGGCCTGGAAGACCTGCACGGGCGAGGCGTGGGAAGGGCCATGAGCTCCCATGCCCTCCCCAGGGGCTCCACCCTCCAGGAACCGCCACGTGTGCAGCTGCCTGGACAGTCTCTGGACCCTGTCCTTTGGGGTTTTATGGAGATGTCATTAGACAGGCCTGATTGATTACAATCATCACCAATTTAACCTTTAGCTCCCTCTCCCCTCCCAGGAGGTTGAAGGGTGGGGTCAGAAGTCCTGGCCCTCAAATCCTGCCTTGGTCTTTCTGGTTACTCATTCCCATCTTGAAGCTACCCAGCCATAAGACAAAAACACACAACCTTAAAGATTCAGAGGACTTTAGCCCTTTCGAAAAGCCAGGGAACAGGACAAAGACCAAATGCGTGGGGCTGCAGCAAGGCAGGCATGGGGAAGTGCTCCTCTGGCACTTTCAACTATGTGCAGTCCCCTTTTCTGACTTTGAACCTCGTTAGGTGGCACCATGGGTCTCAGTCCAGAGTGCTGTCCATGGGTAAACTCTGTCAGAGGACTTAGTTTTCACTGATGTATGATAGTGACCAGAATATTCACATAGGGTTCTAATATAGCAGTTCTCTAACCTTTTGGTCTCGGGGCTCGCGCTCGCTCTCTCTCTCCTCTCTCTCCTCTCTCTCCTCTCTCTCCCCTCTCTCCCCTCTCTCCCCTCTCTCCCCTCTCTCCCCTCTCTCCCCTCTCTCCCCTCTCTCCTCTCTCTCTCTCTCTCTCTCTCTCTCTCTCTCTCTCTCTCTCTCTCTCTCTCTCTTTGTGCAATACTGGGGATGGAAACCCAAGGGCATTTGACCTCCAAGCTACATCCCCAGCCTTATTTTTTTATGCTTTATTTTGAAACAGCGTCTCATTGAGTTGCAGAGGGCCTCACTAAGTAGTAGCTGAGGCTGTCCTCAAACCGTGATCCTCCTGTCTCAGCCTCCCAAATGCTGGGATTACAAGCATGCGCCACCACGCCTAGCTTAACACTCCTAAAAACTGAGACTCCCAAAGGACTTTATTTGGCTTAATCTATCAATATATAAGAAATGAAAACTGAAGCTGGGCATGGTGGCGCACACTTGTAATCCCCACGCTTGGGAGGCTGAGACAGGAGGATCGCACAGGTTCGAAACCAGCCTCAGCTACTTAGTGGGGCTCTCAGCAACTTAGTGAGACCCTGTTTCCAAATAAAGTAAAAAGTAGATCTGGGAGTATAGCTCGGAGGTAAAAAATGCCCCTGGGTTCCACCCCTAGTAACACACACACACTGAAATGAAAATTAAGAAATTTAAAAACATTTAATGCATTAAAATATAATCATTAATCTTAACAGAACATTTTACAAAAACAACATTTCATTTCCAAAACAAAATGAATTTAGGGAAAAGTGAGCTGTTTTATATTTCTATAAATCTCCTTATTTAGCAAGTTTCTTGGCAAATCTCTTTGATAGGAAACAGCTAGATTCTCGTTTCTGCTTCTATTCTTTTTTTTGAGAGTGTGTGTATATGGTATTGGAGATAATATTCATGAGCATTTTACTCTGAGCTACATGCCCAGCCATTTTATTTTTTAAATTTGAGCCAGGGTCTTATTGAGTTGCCCAGGCTGGCCTCAAACTTGAGACCCTCCTGTCTCAGCCTCCAGAGTCAATGGGATTATAGACACGCACCACTGTGCCCAAGTCTCCATTCAAGCTGTTCTGATATGCTGTTTGGGTTGTGGTATCGTTTACCCTCATACGAACGCATGGAAAAAAAATGGATATTTTTTTAATACTATACTAAAACTTGACAAGTAGCAGGTTCCTAAAGGCTAGCTGAAATCCTTTCATTGAGATTTCATATTTTGCTATATTAGATCGACTGCACTGGAAGAGACCTTTACCATGTAGATTCTGTAATATCACATACTGATCAATGAAAAATAATTCACCAAGTTATGCATATTTTCTAAATGCTGACACATTGTATTATACGATGGTACTAGGTGGGAAAGGAGCCAGTTTAGCTTGTAACTGAAATAACCACACAAGTGCTTTTCCTTGAGACACTATACTTTATTATCCACAGAAGAGTTTTGTTCTCCTTATTCTGTTCCACAACATATTAAAAAGACATATGCCTTAAAATTATGAGGCTTAATAAATAATTTTTACTGCTTCAAGGACATCTCTTTTTTTATTTTTAGCATATGGTACTAAGGATGACCACTGCCTTGACTAATGATTAGGCACCACCATCTTTCCACATATGCTTCATAGTATTATGCCAAATGTCAAAAAATGAAAACATCAACTATCTTAACTATATCATAAAAACAAAATTGACCTGTGTACTCTCTACAAAGATATCAGAGACTTCCTTGGGACTATGAACACACTTTGAATAATGTTGTTCTAAAAAATATGTAATAAAAAATTTTTTCTTTCAGTACTGGGGATTGAGCCCAGGAGCATTCTACCTCCAAGCGACACCCCTAGCCCTTCCTTATTGTGAAACAGGGTCTCACTAAGTTGTGGAGGACCTCACTAAGTAGCTGAGGCTTGCTGAGAACCTTCAATCCTCCTGTCTCAGCCACCCAAGTACTGGGATTACAAATGTGTGCCACTGTGCCCAGTTAATAAAAATTCTTGAATCCCTCAATACAACTAGAATACAACTAGCTGGACATGGTGGTGCACACTTGTAATACTGGCATTTGGGAGGCTGAGACAGGAGGATCCCTGTTTGTGAACAGCCTCAGCTACTTAGTGAGGCCCTTTACAACTCAGGGAGACCCGGTTTCAAAATAAAGAATAAAAAATAGGGCTGAGGGAGTAGCTTGGAGGTAGAGTAGAATGCCCCTAGTGGGTTTCATCCCCAGTACTGCAAAAAACAAACAAACAAACAACAACAAAAAGAAAAAAACAAGAGGGAGGGAGGGAGGGGGAGAGAGAGAGAGAGAGAGAGAGAGAGAGAGAGAGAGAGGGAGGGAGGGAGGGAGGGAGGGAGGATGGGGGAGGGAGAAGAAAGAAGGAAAGAAGGAAGGGAGAGAGGAGGGAAAAAGGCCCTGGAAGGGAAATGTCTGTGGAGTGTGAGAATGAACCTGGGCAGTGTCAGAGAGGAAGAGAACCTGGCAGCCCACTGTGGGTTCCTAACCAGAGAGGAAGAAGGAAGCTTTGGGTCATTCCAAGGTTTCAAGCCTGGGTGACCAGATGAATAGCTGATATGAAGGTGGCCGCAGAGCATATTGGGGAGATGCTATGGAGGCGCCTAGGAGGCTGGGACTGTGATGCCAAGGAGGTGAGAGATGCCACAAAGATACGGAGGTTGGCAGCAGAGAATGGCTGGGCACCTCAGGAAGGGCCCAGACTGAAGGATCAATACACATTCCCAGGACGTGTGGCAAGGTGAAGGAGGGCAAATGGAAGGGCGTGGGAGAAAGCAAGACTAGAGACACAAAAAGGAAGCACCTCTATTAAATCTATAGTTTCCGAATCCGTCGTCCAGGAGGGAGCCACAAAAGAAGCAGCAGGCAGAAGATGAGATCCCTGCCCAGAGGAGCCAAGGGGCATAAAGAGAAGACGCTTTATAAAAGACTCAGGATAGCAGGGCGTGGTGGCGCACGCTGGTAATCCCAGTACTTGGGAGGCTGAGACAGGAGGATGGCAGGTTCATGGTCAGTCTCAGCTACTTAGGCCCTCCTCTCAACTTAAGTGAGACCCTGTTTCAAAATAAAGGATAAAAAATAGGGTTGAGGGTATAGCTTGGAGGTAGAATGCCCCTGGGTTCAATCCCAAGCATCTCACACACACACACACACACACACACACACACACACACACACACACAATTAGGAACCTATTGGTGCTACCTCCACCGGGAGATGGAATTTGGCTCTTGGTGAAAGAGTCTAAAAAAGTAGGGGGAGGGTATTGGAAGAGATATTATGGATTGAACCCTTGGGCATTCTACCTCCAAGTTACACACTCAGCCCTTTTTAATTTTTAAATTTTGAAATGGGGTCTTGCTAAATTGCTGAGGGAGCTAAGTTGCCCAGGTTGGTCTAAATCTGCAATCTTACTGCCCCCCCCCTTTTTTTTGGTACTGGGGATGGAACCCAGGGGCATTCTATCTCCGAACTACACCCCAGCTCCATTTTTTATTCTTTATTTTGAAACAGGGTCTAAATGAGTTACAGAGGGCCTCACTAAGTAGCTGAGGCTGTCCGTGAACTGTGATCCTCATGTCTCAGTCTGCTAAATGCTGGGATTACAAGCGTGGGCCACCATGCCCAGCTCCCTGTCTTTTAAAATACTGAGATTACAGGTCTGCACCACCATACCTGACTAAAAAAACTTCTTAGATATTATAACGGCAAATGCATTTTATTTTTCCTTATGCAGTGACAATGGAAAAAAACAAAAGGCTGGGAGGCAGTGATGGAGAGGAAGGTGGTCCAGCAACAGGAGTGAGAGTGGGCAGAGGAAAGGCTGACTGGAGGGGCAGGAGCAGCAACAGAGACCTGATTCCTGTCTCCTCCCCAACATGGACAGGCCTCTGGGACCGAGCGTGAGCTCTGAGAGCACTCACTACCAGTCAGGGTCAGTGCTAAGCACATTGCATATGTGATTTTACTTTTATCTTCACAGTAACCTTATGAAGTCACACTCTATCTTTACAGGTGCTTAGAATGTGGGTAACTTTATGGACTGGCGAGTGGTGACAAGGCAGGATGAAGGCTCAGCCCGAGTCTGGCACAAGGTCAGGGGTTAGTGACTAGTAACAGTGAGTAGAACTGGCAGGCCTGGACACATTCCCTGGAAGAGGGAAAGAAGCTTCTGTAAAATTAAAAAAATGACTTGAATGAGCCAGTAGTGAAGCAAAAAATGCGATCTGGAGGAGTCAATTGGTGGGGCAGGAATCTGGGTAACCAGACAGGATAGAGTCCAGGAGGCAGGGCTGGCCAAAGAGGCTGGGGAGGAAGCCGGTTAAGAATTGTAGGCAGGGGAGTGGCAGGCAGAGTCACAGGGGAATGGCAGGCAGAGTCTCAGGAGACAGCAGGAGGGGAGAGATCCTGCTGCCAGGGAACCCCTCAATGTGAGAGCATTACATTCTCTAGCAACCTTCTTGAATAAAAATCTGTGAAATAACATTGTGCCTCCCCTGTCCTGCTCCTCAGAAACCCAGAAAAGGCAGCCGGACACAGTGCTTTAGTGAGGCCATTCACTTGGCCTGAGGAGGTTCTTAAAATTTCTTCTTGCTTAGTGACTTCATACCTGTAGTAATGCCGTAGCATGATACATCACTCACGTGTTTGTGGGATGCTGGCGTGAACACTTACTGAACTGCCAGTTGTAGAAGAAAACGGCCCTTATACTTGGGCACATAAGACTTGACACTGATAATAATCAACTCTCATACTGGTGCATGTGTGTATTTACTATACTATATTTTATTGTTAACTTAGTGCATTCCTTCTACTTGTTAAAAAAAAAAAAAAAAAAAGCAGGTAACTGTAAAACAGCCTGGGGCAGGCCCTTTGGGAGGTGTTCCAGAAGGCCTTGTTAACACAAGAGGTGACAGCTCCGAGTGTGTTGTTGCCCTAGAAGACCTTCCATGCCTCAGGACAGAGAGAACCTGCTGGTTCTGACGCTGTGTAGGCCTGGGCTAGTGCGTATGGTGTGCGTGTGTCTTAGTTTTTGGCAAAGAAAGCTTAAAAAGTAAAAACATAAAAATAAAATTTAAACAGAAAAAAGTTTATAAAGATAGAAAGGTTTTTGTACAGTTGCACAATGTGTTTGGATGTGTTATTACAAAAGAGTCAAAAGTCTAAAAAATGTAAAAATTTATAAAGTAAAAAAGTTACAGTAAGCTGAGTTTAACTTACTATTGGAGAAAAAAATGTTTTGTAAATTTCTTACAGCCTTTGTACTGTACCTTACTATGCTTGGATACACAAATACCTTTGTGTTACAACTGCCTGCAGCATTCAGTGCAGTCACATGGTGTGGCCCACAAGCAATAAGCTATATACCATCCACTCTAGGGGTGTAGTAGGTTATTCAAGTCTTTGTAAATATACTCCACAATGCTCACATGACTACAGAATTTCCTACTGACTCACTTCTTAGAATGTATTCTGATCATTAAAACAATGCAGAAACTGTGTATCGGTAATCACCATAAACGTCAATAATCTAAATATGCTAACCATAATTAAATTAGAAATCATGATCTAAATATACTGACTAAAAGACAGAATTTGTCAGAGTGGATTGAAAAATAAGACCCAACCAAATGTTGTTTTCAAGAAACCCATTTTAAATGTAAAAACACATAGAGATCAAAGTGAAGGAACAGAGCCGGGTGTGGTGGCACACACCTATAATTCCAGTACTTGGGAGGTTGAGACAGGAGAATTGCAGGTTCAAGACTAGACACAGCAACTTAGCAAGACTCTGTTTCAAAATTAAAAAATAAAGAAGAGCTTGGAGGTAGAATGTCCGAGTTTCATTCCTACTACCCACTTCCCCATCCCCTGCCTCACACTCACAAAGTGCAGAAATAGAGAAAGATATGCAATGCTAACATGAATGAAAAGAAAGTGGGACTGATTACGTTAATTTCCGACAGAGAAGACTTCAGAACAAAGGACATTGTCAGACACACAGAGAGGCATTGCATAGTGATGAAGGGGTCAATTTGCTCAGAAAACACAGCAATCCTTAGTGCGTGTGCACCTAAGGACAGAACACCAACACACAGGAGGCAAAACCAGATAGGACTGCAAGAAATAAATGAATGCACTATTGTATCTGGGGACCTCAACACCCTTCTATCAGAAAGGGACAGCTACAGCAGGCAAGAAATCAATAAGGACATAGATGAACTCAACAGTACCATCATTCTGCTGGATATAATGACATCTATAGACTACTTCACCCAACAACCACAGACTACACGTTCTCTCCAAGTTCACATGGGACATGTATTATGAGAGACCACATACTGGGACACTAAAACACTTTAAGATATTTTAAAAAATAGAAATCATACAATGTTTGCTCTTAGATCCCAATGTAATTAAATTAGAAATCAGTAAAAGAAAGATAGCTGAAATATATTAATTTGGAGATTAACCATGATACTTAAGAAACATATGGCTCAAAGAAAAAAATCTCAAGAAAAATATATAAATATTTTGACTCAAATGAAAAAAATATATATAATTTAATCAAAATTTGTGGGACACAGCAAAAGCAGTGCTTAGCAGCCAGGTGTGGTGGCAGCCTCAGCTACTTAGTGAGGCGCTCAGCAACTTAGTGAGATCCTGTTTCCAAATAAAATATAAAATAGGTCTGGGAGTATAGCCCGGAGGTAGAAAAGCCCCTGGTTTCCACCCCCAGTAATACAAAAAAAAAAAAAAAAAGCAGTGCTTAGAAGAAAACTTATAGCACTAAAATGCACATCTTAGAAAAGATAAAAGCTTTGACATCAACAATAAGCTTCTGCCATAAGAGTATAAAAAGAAAGGCAAATTAAATTAAGCAGAAGAAAAAAATTACAGCAGAAATCAGAGAAATTAAAAAGAAATCAATAGTGAAAAATCAACTTTTTTAATAATCAGCAAAATTAAAGCTTCTAGGGGAGCTAAGAAAAAAGAGGCACACAAGTTATTAAGTAAGCAAAAAGGAACATTACTAGAGATACCACAGACATTAAAAAGATAATAGATGAATACTATGCATAATTCTATGCTTGCAGAGTTGATAACCTATGGGTAAATTTCCTTTTTTTGTTGTTGTACTGGGATTGAACTGAACCCAGGGGGCATTCTACCTCCAAGCTATACCCCCAGCAAGGGTTTTCTACCTCTGGGCTACAGGAACCCCAGTACCATAAAAAAAAAATGATGTTAGCTGTGGAATTTTTTTTAGATGTTCTATAATCAAGTTTCTCTCTGCTTTACTGAGAGTTTTTTTTTTTTAAATCATGAATGAGTGTTGGATTTTTCCAGTTTTCTTTTCTGCATCTATTGATTTGATCATGTAATTTTTCTCTTTGCCTGTTGATATGATGGTTTACATTAGATGATTTTGAAATATTGAACCAGCCTTGCTTACCTGAGATAAATCACACTTGATTGCAACGTATCATTCCTTTTATATATACTTAGGCTGAATTTGCTAATTAATATTCCAGAAGACTTTTGCATCTCTGGTCATGAGAGATATTAATCTGAGGTTTTCTAGATATATCAGCTATCTCACTTGGGTTTTAGGGCAATGTTATCCTCATAGAATTAGTTGGGAAGTATTTCTTTTGCTTCTGTTTTCTGAAAGAGACTCTAGAGAATTGTTCTTCCTTATATGTTTGGAAAAATTCACCAGTGAGCACATCTAAACCTTGTGCTTTCTTTTCTAGTCAGTTATTAATTATTGATTCAGCTTCATTAATAGAAACAGGCTTATCCCTATTGTTTACTTGTGAGGTTTAGTGGCTTTTGTGTCTTTCAAGAAATTTACTAGCCAGGCGAGGTGGCCCATGCTTGTAATCCCAGTATAAGATCCCAGGTTCACAGCCAGCCTCAGCTATTAGTGAGGCCCTCCTCAACTTAGTAAGACCCTGTTTCAAAATAAAGAATAAAAAATAGAGCTGGGAGTGTATCCCAGAGGTAGAATGCCCCTGGGTTCCATCCCCAGTATCTCTCTCTCTTTCACACATACACAAAGGCAAAGGACTTGAAAAGACATTTTACTAAAGAAGACACACAGATGGCAACTAAGTATATGAAAAGATGTTCACTATTTTATAATATTAGGGAATTGTAAAATAAAACAACTGCAAAATAAAATAATGCAAAATTCCCTTTGTGTGCCACTACACACTTACTAGAATGGCCAAAATCTGAAACCAAACGGTGGTGAGGACACGGTAGAACAGGAATTGTCCATTGCTGGCAAAAAATGTAAAATGATATAGCCACTTTGGGAGGCAGCTTGGTAGTTTCTTACAAAATTAAACACAGCTTTACCACAACTAAGTAATCATGTTCTTTGGTATTTACTCAAATGAATTGAAAGTGTACATCTACACAAAAACTTGCACATAGCATAATGGCCCAACCCCTAGAAGCACCTAGAAGGTGTCCTTCAGTATGTGGTAAATGCCTATAGTAAGTAAAAGGAGTCATTTTTTAAAAGGCTGCATACTTTAGTGGTTACAACTATTAGATATTTTGGAAAAGGCAAAAGTAAAAGTACAGTGGTGGCCAGGGATTGAGAGAAGAGGAAGAGGAAGAGACAGAGCACGGAGGATATTGAGGGCTGTGAAACTAGTTGCGTAGGATATTAATATGTGTTTATACACTGTCAAAACCCACAGAATGCAAAACACCAAGAGTGACCCTGATGTAAACTATGGACTTGGGTGGTAAGGATATGTCAATGTAAGTTCATCACTGAGAACAAATGTACCTCTGTGGTGTGGGCAGCGGAGACTCTGATACATACAGACAGCAGATACACGGCAACTCTACTTTCTGCACAATTTTTCTATGAACCTAAAACTACTGTAGAATATAAGGTTTATAAGTTTTTAAAAAAAGACATCAATCTGTGAGACATTCAGACTGCAGACAACGCCACCTTTACATCTGGATTGGCAAATCAAGTCTATTCAGCACCCTGCCACCCCACCAGCACCACCTTGGAACAAAGGCTGGGAACCACTGGTCTACAAGAAGCACAGGTGACAAGTGTCCAGCCCTACTGAGACCTGGTTCAGATTCCAGTTCTGTGATGCCCAGTAGTGTGATGACAGGTGACCTACTGACACTGAATGCCTCAGTTTACTCCTTTGTTATAGGAATAGAAATACTTTACAAGGTCCATAGCTTCAAATAGGAGTGATTTTTTTTTTCCACATCTAACACAGCACTGGCAATAATAGGAATTTAAGATCTCCTCTGTTCACTAGAATCAGTGATTCAGTCTGTAAAGAATAATCCTGGACCAGTAGCCTGAGCATCACCTGAACACTGGCTGGAAGTACACATTTCTTTTTCTTTCTTTTCTTTTTTTTTCTTTCTTTCTTTCTTTTTTTTTCTTTTTTTGGGGGGGTTCCTGGAAGCCCTCTACCTCCGGGCTACACTGCCAGACTTATTTTATATTTTTGAAACAGGGTCTCTTACGTCAGCACGGCTGGCTTCGAACCTGCGCGATCCTCCTGTCTCTGCCTCCCAAGTGCGGGAATTACAAGCGTGCACCACCACGCCCGGCTTGGAAGTACAAATTTCTGACCTGCAACTCAGACACACTGACTACTCTGGAGGATAGTCCTGCCCTCCATGATTTACGGTGCTCCCAACTGATTCTGCTGCTCCAACCACATAAGACCCATTGCTCTAGAGCTGTAGTTTCCAACACCCTTTTCTTTACAAGTAGAGGAATCCTTTCCTCAAAAGGGATCTTCTTCCAAAGGCTGATAGATGAAACCTGTTAATTTGATTATTCTGGGTAGCAGGAGCTCCCCATGTGCCCTCAAGCTCCCACTGTGTTTCTTGCAGCCACTCCCGAGGGACCTCTGGGGCAGGGGAAGGCTCTTTGGCGTAGTTGCAAGCACTTCAACTTCTGGTGGCACCATTAAGAGAATTAAAAAGTTCAACAAAGAGTAAACCACTCAACCATAATTACAAGGCGAACCTTGGTACAATAAAAGAACACGCCCTGGGGAGTCCAGAGCATCCAAGACTGGGGCCCTTCACAGCAGGTCACACTCCAGGGTCACCCTCCAGCACCACAATGTTGGCTCAATGAGACCGTCTAAGGTGCTTGGGCAAATTTTTCCACCGTGCCAATCTAGCTGCCTTCCCGGGCCCCAGTTTGCTGTTAAACCGCCTGCTCTCCAGTGCTGGTTGCATCCCACCTTCCATCAGGTCAGAAGACCCACTTACTCTGTGTTAACAAAAGTGCATTTCATGTCTTGTCCAAACTTGGTGGCACAGTTTCAAAGGGAGCTGAGGCCCCTCAATGAGCTAAGGTGAAAAATCACCATCTTAGAAGAAAGTCAGAACCACAGATATAGAGGGGACACTCACAGGAAAGTTTTGTTCATCAAAGAACCCATGGTGCCAAGATTCAAAATGGGAGTTGATCGGGCTGGCGGTAAGTAAAGAAGCAAAAGAAAGCACATGAAATGGAAAGAATGCCACCGTTCCCACAGGGGAGGCACGCTGGCCTCTCAGAGGAAATGGCTGGCCCTGTAGAGTGAAAGGCTAGGGGATGTGTAGGCGAGTGAGACTCTTCTGGAAACGAGTGCCCATGATCAAATCAGCCCCCCTTCACCAGCACCGTGTCTTCCAGCTAGCACTTCCTCTGTGCCATGAGCTGTGTCTCTACTCTTATGATGAGCATCCCTTGACACAGTAACACACGCCACTGCAGCATCAGAGAGAAAGGGAAACCCACCCAGAACTGGCATCAAAGCCCAAAGCATGTCCAGATGCCAGAGACTATGTTTTGAAAAGGGAGCTTGCAAAGGGAGCTCTTCTTGGGGTTTCCTAGTTTAGATGCCTCTCGATGTCTCTGAGAGAGGGGCAGAATAGGTGTAAACTTCAGCTGACATGTAGAAACTGAGGTCCAGGCAGGCTATGTGCCCCGCCCAAGGTCACTCTGATGACCAGTGGAGACCCAGGTTTTGGTATAGGGTGTCAGAGGCGGAGAAGCCCTCAAGAGACATCTACGACACCCTTCATTTTACAGAGAAACTGCCTTTCACTTAGAAAGCGGTGAGGGACCCAGGTAACTCTCCTGGTTTGGCAGCTTCTCACCTGCTTCAGTGAGAGAGGAGGTGAGGCCAGGCCTGGTTCTCCTCCTCAGTGTCTGTAAAGCTGGGCTGTACAACGTGGTTGCCACATGTGGCCAAATAAATGTTAATGAATTAACCAAATGACATAGTGCAAAACATTCAGCTCTTCAGTTCCACTAGTTATATTTCATGTGGCTGGGAGCTCTGCACAGAGCTGCTATAATGCGCCCCTTTAGGAACAAAGATGTTGTGTTGGAACACAGCTAGACCTGGGATTGGTAATCCCAGAGCCACCACCAGCAGCTCTGTGTACTGAGGCAAACCTCTGGGCCTCCATCTGTGTCCTCATGGTAGAAAGAAGTTGTTGATTCCATGACAGTGGATGACATTGGCCCTCATCAGCTATAGCACTGGAGACTTCCACCCCAACCTTAGACAGCAGGCTCTCAATTCTACCTACTCAGCTTTGCTAGGACTTCCAGGATGAGTCCTTGATGGAATTAGATAAAGAGAACAAGGCCCCCAGACTTCATTATTTCCTGCAGAAACACAGTCACTGAATCCAAATTAAATATCATGCTTCTAATTACTTCAAGGGTTAATATTAGAAACAGCCACAAGAAGAATCTTTCTAAATAAATGGTCTCCAGAAAAGATGGCTAGTACTGAGAGGCTGTCTTCAAGGTCCCTCCCATAAGAACCTACTGGGTAAATTAGTTGCAGCTTCAGGTTAGAAAAAAGTCTTTCTCCAGAAGAACTGGTATGTGTACTTTGGACACAGAACGAAAACGGTATGGTGTACTATAACACTATATGGTGTACGAAAACCATATAGCGCCTAAGCACAGGAGACCTCTTTCCCACAGCAACCCAACAATCATGCATCCTACACAGCTCCTGACCTCTTTTCAGCTTTATCTCCACCCCATGGATAACACGGCTTCAGCAGAAGCCACATGTAGCATCTCTGGAAAGTAGAGCTAAGCCGGGTGTGGCAGTGCATACCTGTAAACCCAGTACCTGGGAGGCTGAGACAGGAAAATCACAGATTTGAGGCCCGCCTCAGCACCTCAGCCAGCCACTCAGCAACTCAGCCAGACACTCAGCAACTTAGTGAGACAGACCCTGTTTCAAAATAAAAAAGGGCTGGGTGGGGTTGTAGCTCAGAGGTAGAATGGTCCTGGCCTCAAAATAAATAAATAAACAAATAAACAAGAAGATAGGAATAAAGGCTAAAATAAGACATTCTTAAAAAATTAAATAGTCTAAGCTGGGCGTGGTGGTGTATGCTTGTAATCCCAGCATTCAGGAGGCTGAGACAGGAGGATAGCTTCAGCTATTTAGTGAGGTCCTTTGCAACCCAGTGAGAACCTGTTTCCAAATAAAGAATAAAAATAAGGCTGGGGGGTGGAGGTAGAATGCCCCTGGGTTCCATCCCTAGTAGCAAAAAAAAAAAAAAATTAAATGGTCTAATCATCTTCCCACTATACTACACTAGGACAATATAAGTGTACAGTACAGTATGAATAAAGATCACACAGAAGGTGGGATCTCAGCAATTTTAGCACTCCCCCCTCCTTCCATTATCCCTATCTGTAGCTCCAATTAAATTATCTTCAAATAATTAAAATCACAATGGCAAGCATACACTCAGAGTCCAGTCTGCCCAGAGCCAGGCCCCAGGGTAAGGGTGAGCCAAGCCCTTTACAAACCTCGCCCTAACCCCAGCGGAAGGCGTGGTGATCGTCTCCACTCCCTGGGAAAGGGCACTGAGGCATTCAAAGGTTAAGTGACTTGTTCAAGGTCACACAGGTGGCAGGTGGTGGAGCTGTGATTTCACCCCTCCAGCCAGGCATCTGCTCTGCCACTCCACAAGCTCCCCTTCAAATATCGACAATGAACGTTTTCAAAAGCATCAAGAGAAAACATTACAAAAACACACAAGTTAAAAAAAAAATTGTGCTTGCTTAGCAAACAGCTTCTAGATCTTATCCCTAGCACCCTTTCAGACTGCTAGCCCTTACTCCTTCCTGTTTAGAAATTCTGGAGAAAGCCAGCCCTTTAATTCTGTCACTTTTCCAACATTTACTCTAAAACGTCCTCAGCATTGTTTTCTGGTGAAATAACCAAAGGCCTGCCTTCGGCTAACGATCAACTAACGCTATACCCACGACCAGCAGAGCTGCTCCTACCTATTACAACTCTGTATTTAACAAGGGCGGGTCACAAATAATAAAAAAGGACAATTCATCAGGGGACTAACAATTCCAGTCCTTGCAGCTGTTATGAGTCAGTTTAAAACCGAGTCTGCGTGAGCGGCTGCCGGATTGCCGGGCTTCTTATAAACATAGTACCTACCAGGAAACAGTTCCACTTTCTCTACTCTGGATTTTCCATCTTCCGCTAGATTTTTGGAACATGTTCGAAAAAAATAACACTGGTTTGTAAGCGTGTGTGTGCGTGCGTGCGTGCACAGGTGTGTTTTATATCTGAGGCTGAGAGTGGAGTCACAGCGGCAGAGGTCTGAATTCTGGCTCTGCTCCTCAAGAGCTGTGCAGCCTTGGGCAAGTTACTGAACCTCTGGGTTGCCAGTTTCTCTAGTGTAAAATGAACTCATTATAGCGTCTTTAGAGGGTTGTAATACCTGGTCAGGAGTGGCCACACAAAAGGAGTTTCTTCCCTTTTTTCCCCTGTAATCAAATTTGTAAAAAATAAGTTTCAAAACCAAGTTGCACTCTTGAAAATTTGATTTTTCATTTTTCTTTGGGTTGTGTCCACAAAAGTTCCAGGTGAATCTGGAAAGAGTTACCATCCAAAAGCTGGGTGTGGTGGTGCATGCTTGTAATTCCAGCATTTGGGAGGCTGAGTCAGGAGGATAGTGATTCCCAAATAGCCTCAGCTACTACTTAGTGAAGCCCTTTTCTGTTACGGTTTGAGGGTGAGGGTTACCGTTTGGGGGAACCATACCCAGGAATCTTTGTTAGACCCCTGGGGATAATTCCCCCCCAAAACCACAAAAACAGAAAAAGATAAAAAGGCGCGGGTTCTTGTCCTGAGCTAAGGATAAATACACATTAGCACGGACTCTTGCAGAAGATTTGAAGAAGTTTATTAAAAAGATAGAAATATAGAGGACAGTTACAGCCTCATGCCATTCAAGAGTGGCACGGGGCGGGGATTTCAAACGAATTCACTGAAATAGAAAGCACAGAACAGACTTTTTTATACACATGACCTCCATCTTGTTCACATAATTCTGACATAGTAAAAGTCCCTGTAAGGCACCTCCCCTTACTCTCCCACCAAGGTGTACTTTCCCCACCTAGGTGTCTCTTTCCAAGAAGGTCATGGTCAAAGGTCGACCCCCTCCTCCCATCCTAGCTAGATAATCCAATTATTATGTAAACCTGTCTTTAGAACTGATGGGGGAAGTCCTAGCTCCCCTCTCCTATGGACTTGCTAATTACCTTTATATAGGTTAATTTACATTGGAATAGTTGCCTTTTTTGGGGGCAGAAACCAAGTCCTTTCACCAATTTTTGAAATATAATAATCAGAGCTTTCTCAAATCTTCCTAGCCCATTCCCAATACTGGTACATTTTCAACTCAGTGAGACCCTGTAACAAAATAAAGTATAAAAATAAGGCTGGGGTTATAGCTCATAGGTAGAATGCTTCCATTCTGGCTTCCATTCCCAGTACTGGGGGAAAAAAAAAAGTTACCATCCAAAATCTTCTGGCTCTCAGGGAGATAATGAGGAAACAAGAGGATCCAAAATTCAATACAAAGCAGGGTCTGGTGGCGCATGCTTAAAATCCCAGGCCTTAGGAGGCTGAGACAGGAGTGTCATAGGTTGAGAGCAGCCTCAGCAAGTGAGTGAGACCCTGTTTCAAATTAAAAGACTAAAATAGGGCTGGGAGTATAGCTCAGAGGTAGAATGCCCCTGAGCTCCATTCCCAGTACCACAAAAAATTCAAACAAAACCTTTCTTAAAAAAATATATTTGTAGCCAGGCGTGGTGGCGCAGGCTTGTAATCCCCGCAATTGCGCAGGTTCGAAGCCAGCCACACGCGATGGCTTAGGAGACCCTGTTTCCAAATAAAAATGTAAAAATAGGTCTGGGAGTGTAGCCCGGAGGTAGAAGGGCTTCCAGGAACCCCAGTACCACCAAAAAATATATATATATACATATATATATATTTGTATCCAGTAAAACAAAGCCACAAATTGTTTCTATGAATGTAAATGTTGCAAGTTGCCTCCCCTCACCCTTTTCCTTTATAAAACCCCAGATAAAAATAAAACATGTTAGGGAGGTTGTGGTGGCACATGCTTGTAATCCCAGTATTTGGGAAGCTGAGACAGGAGGATCTGGGTTCATGCTCAGCCTCAGCTACTTAGTGAGGCCCTTTGCAACTCAGTGAAACCCTGTTTCAAAATAAAGAATAAAAAATAGGACTGGGGGTACTGTAGCTAGAAGATAGAATGCCTCTGGGTTCCATCCCCAATACCACAAAAAATAAAAAATAATTAAAAGTAAATGTGTTGCTGGACATAAAATCAATATTGACCTTAACAGCCATTTTATCAAAATTTGAGACTCTCCATATATCCCTCAAAAAATAACCTGCTCCTAAGGTCTTCATAAGAACCAGTCCATTAGTAACACTTCTATCCTGCAATCCCCAAACACAGCTTGCTTTAAGAAGTTGATTCAGTGGGACCCCAGAGGTGCTGTGTTGTTACACTGTGGGTTACTGTTTCGAAGAAAAGGGAAAGGGGTGATCTTTCCTCCAAGGACACTGTTTTTTGTTTTCACCTAACTGGATACATCATAGGACAATCTGTCTGTAGGGAAGAAGACTGTGTGTGTGTGTACAACTGGATTTGTCAGGATTCTAGGTGTCTGAGGAAGGGGCTCTGTGAGCTGACATGGACTTCTGCTCAAAGACTTCTTCCAAAGCCCATAAAACGATGAGGAAAAATGAGGCAGAATTGTAAGACTCCCCTGCACTGTAAGCCTGACTCCTCTTCCATCACCCACACTGCAGGGACTGCTTAGACAGGCAGCGAGGCCCCCAGCCAGACCTGCGCTGGCATCAGGGAGCTCTCCAGGAGCTGCTGCCACGCGGCTGCTCCTCAGACCTGGGCGCCACCCTGGGGCAACCCGACGTTCTTGATGGCTACCCAGCTGGTACTAGTCTGTGATGCCCTGGCCACTCTAGCCTCCAATGAGGCTGTGGGATGCTAGATCTGCTTTTTTGGTGAACTGTTTTTCTTTTTCTTTTCTAATGAAAGAAGAGGATGAAAGTAAAAAATGTTAACTTTGTTTGAAATCAGGAACCATTCAAGGTCAGAATTCCTCTCTCTGCCCAGCCTATATGAAAAAGATTACAACTGCAACTGAGTATCTGAGTAACTGTAGCCAACTGTAGCTCTGGGCGGGGCACCAGGAGGACGAGTTCCAGAGCCCAAGAGAAGGGAAGCAGGAGTCAGTGCAGCTGGTGGAGGGTAGGGCAGGGTCCACTGCCCTTTGGACAGCCTTACAAGATCCAGCACAGCTTTCCACCTCCCACCTCCTTTGGCTCCTCCTCCCAACTCATTAGCCCTCTGGAGTTAGTTAAAATTACTCACTATTAGGGAAAGGTCCCACCCTCCCTCCACTGTCCAGTACCAGTAGTTCTGGCCCTACCTCTGCCCAGTGTGCCAGGTGGGCCCTGTGGCTGAGGGGTGACCCAGAAAGACTTGTGGGGAAGCCAGAAGCCAGTCAGTGGGAAGGGAGGGTGTGTTCCCTCCTGGCTCTGGCAATTATGCCATCCCAGGATGGAGCAGGCTGGTGCTAAGAGGCTGAGCCTGCCTAGCACCCACACAGTCTCCAGCTCACAGGGCAGACCTGACCATGCAGCAAACCCCAGGAAAACAAGAGGCATGTGGTCCCAGCCCTACCTCTGCCATATTCTAGCTCCATGACCTTGGGCAAGTAACAGAAGCTACCTAGGGAGAGCCTCAGTTTCCCCACCTGTAAGGTATTAAGCTTTGACCAGATTTCTCACAAGGCCTTTTGGGGGGAAAAAATAGAAAGTTCTCCATGTTAGGTTATTTTAATTCAATTCAACTTCTCTAGATACTTTTTGAGTCTTCCATGAGCTGGACGCTGCCCATCGCCAGATATAAAGATGAAAAAAATGCCCCTGAACTCAAGGGGGCAACACATTCTAGAAGGAAGACAGAAACACAGTAGTAGAGCTACCTACATCACTGGTGCACTGGCGGCACAGGAAATCCAGCAGAAAAATTCAACGTGCCCAGAGAGGGGCAGAGCAGGGAGCAGAGTCCCACCAGGTGACTTCAGCAGGGTTTGCATCAGGGACCTTCTAGGCTCATTACATGCACAATCTCCAGGGTGCCCTGAGACAGGGGAGGCAGGTGCTGCTAACCCCATTTTACAGAGGAGGAATTGCAAGTTTAGACAGGCACTTGCTCTAGGTCAGAGACGGCCAGTGAGTGGCAGCACTGGGCTTCAAGAGCAAAGCCCAGAAGGGGGCCACGGGCCTGACTCCAAGAGCCTGATCCTAATCTTTTTTATTTACTTATTTATTTATTATTTTATGGTACTGGGGATCTTCTGACACACTGCCTCTCCCTTAACAGTGAAACCATTCCTGGCTGCCCCTTTCCCCAGAGCAGAGCCAGGCTGAGCCCTCCTCTCTTCTTTTTTCCACACTTTTTTTGGGGGTGGGATTAGAGGTACTAGAGACTGACCTCAGGGGCATTTGACCTTTAAGATATACCCAGCCCTGCCATCCTTTTTTTAAATTTGAAACAGGATCTTGCTATGTCACTGGCTGGCCTCGAACCTGAGATCCCCTGCCTCAGCCTCCGGAGTGCATGGTGTGCTGTCATGCCCAGCGAACTTCTGCACTTCTCCATCGACACTGCCATTTAGTCGTCCTACCATATAGTCATTATTTGTTATTAGTCTAACTCCATCACTAGTTTGGTGATCCTTGGGGCAGAAACAGAAGGCAGCATGTGCTTAGTAAACTACTGGTGCTGAATAAATGTCTTCTTAATGGATAAAAGAAAGAATAAAATAATGCTAGGCCTCAAGAGACAGGTAGAAATTCACTGGGTGGTTACTTTATTCATCCTATGTCCCCAGAATCTTGTACTTATAGGTGCTTAATACATGTATAATAAACTAGGTAGAAGAGAATGAATGAATCACATAGAGCTGGTGTTTAAGAACACAGAATTAATTGGTCTTCAAACTATCCATGGGGAAAGAACTGCTTCTTTATTTCTACCTAATCATGGAAGAATACTTTTGTAGAATGCAATAAGAATGAACTGCTAAAAATTGGACAAATTGCAAGTTGGGTGGGTTTTTTTTTTTTTTAAATCCAACAGATGTAAAATAATGGCCAAATTGCTAGAGAAATCACTAAACGTCTGTCCCTATGTAGCTGCCCGTTGTAGGAAGGCAGCA